>NW_010515299.1:35044-41047 GCF_000687285.1 Phaethon lepturus | reverse complement strand
TGGCACTTCAGGACATGGTTTGGTGGGCATTGTGGTGTTGGGTTGATTATTGGACTTCATGATCTTAAAGGTCTTTTACAACCTTAATAATTCTGTGATTCTGTGAAATAAAATGAAGTTTTTAATCCCAGATTTAATTTAAGGTCTGATCTGTAGTGAAATAAATCAAGTAGCAAGGGAAAGATGCTGATTACTAAAACCGTTAGCAGACAGGATGCACAGACACAAAACACAGTGACATGCAAAACTTAGCAGTAAGTTTCACAAGTATGGAAATGGTAAAAACTCCCAACTGTTCCCTAAAAGAAGAAAAAGCCAGATAATCATCAAGAAGAATCAATATAGTAACAATTATGATTTAGAATGAAGTTTTGTTGGACAGTAGTGATACATAGACTGTAGTAACCCTTGACAAGTGCAGCAGTTTGCTTGTGTTTTTGAGTAAAAAATCATGAACAGCATGTGCTATACAGAACAGTTCTACTTTTGGGGGAGGGAAGTCTTGTGAGTTTGTTTAAACCAACTTTTGGCCTATCAATTCTCTCAAACTTCTTTCTGGAACTCTCATCTCCCCCTGTAACCCCTGTTTCCACCAAAAAAATAAAAAAAAAATCCACCAAACACAATAAAACCCATGAAACCCCTACTGATGTCTCCTCATTTGGGTCTTACGCATTGCTCGGTACAGTCACTATACTTTCACAGCATTTAAACATCTTCTCTTTTAATAACATTGTGTAAAAGCCACAGCACAGTCCTGAGCTGACAATCCCATCCAAATGAACTAGTTAGTAGTTTTTTCTGGGATGCCCCAGAAAGACCTTGGCTCCATTTCAGTAAGTAGTATTTAAATAATGTGGGCCCTGAATAATGTATACTGTCTTCTAGTACTCTCTAACAGGAAATAGATGAGCAAGAAGGGTTGGCATGTGCTAAAACCCATGTAAGATCAATAATAAACAGTGAATAGAAAATGTTTTCCTGATTTCCATTTCACAGAATCACAGACAGGCTGAGGTTGGAAGAGAACTCTGGAGGTCATCTTGTCCAACCCTCTGCTCAAGCAGGATCACCTAGAACAGGTTGCCCAGGATCATGTCTGTCTGGCTTTTGAAAGCCTCCATGGATGGAAATTCTACCACCCCCCTGGGTTCATTTCAGAGCTCTGTTTTCCAGACACGTTATGGAGCTCATTTTAAAAAAATGCAAAATGAAAACAAATTGTGTTTTTTAAATTTCCAATGAAAACTGAAAATAAAAATTTTCCCAAATAATTTTGCTGTGGTTTTTAAATTGTTTTTAGGGCATTCACTGATGGTCAAGATTTTAGCAAGATTAGTGGTCTATAAGATCAGAAGAACTCAAATACAAATAGAACATTGATAGGCTTTTCCAAGCTATTGCACAGCACACATTTAATATTTAATACACTAACACTTATGCAGTATTTTACACATGATAAAAGCAAAATGGAAATTATGCAACTATTTAATTTTACCAAATGCTGGAACATATGCTACATAACAGAAACTTTAATTACCACAGTTATTAGTTTTTGTTTATTTCTTTGTATAGAAACAAGGCCTTCCTGTTTGTGTTTTGCAAAGAAGAATTTATGAACGCTCTTTTCTAAGGAAAAGAAGATAAAATTTATCTACTGGGCAGCAAACGCATGTAATATTCTGTTTCTTCTGTCATCTAGTGTTCATCCAAGAGCAGTCACTACCACAGCCTTTCTGGAATTATGTCTTCACAGAATAAACCCCATTCTGAAGTAGTAACTGTGGAATTATCCTTCTCTACTGAAAATTTTCATTAGACACTGCCTTCACAGATAGTATTAATCATAAACCTAATCTTAACCCTGCAAAATCAAATAAAAAGAAAAACGGAATTACCTTTTAATTGCATTGAAAAGAAGCTTCATACTTTTCCCTCAAAAATGAAGGCGATAAACTTTGGTGTTCCAGAGATACTACAATCCATCTACCTAAATCTGCGGAGTGCAGGAAGACACTTTCTGACACTTCTGTGGAATGACACAACAGAAACTTTTCTATATCTGCATGCCAAATCAGTATTTTCCAGTGGACTACAGACTAGGAACTGAAAAAGAACAAATCCTGAAAACTAGTGTAAAACATCACTGTCACCATATGAAACACCTTTGGTCACTGACTCCAAGCAGGCAAGCAAATGGGAAAAGGAAAAGGGTATGATCAGGGGAAAAAAGGTCTTTAAAGGAGACTTAACAATTATTTCATAGGTAGTGTCCTGTGTCTGAAGAAACAACTTCCTAAAAATACATACAAAAAAGCAAATGGAGAATTGACACTCGCATTCAGTCTTATAAATGACTCCCCAAAGAAAATAAGGAACCCAAAAGGGCTAAGTAAAAATAATTAACTCTTAACAATTCTAGGGACAGATCTGTCTCCTTTCTCTACAAGGTCCTTGTGGGGACATAAATAGGACCTGACCCCAGCTGAACTTGGCCTTGTCCCTAGATACATGATGTACACACTGAAGAAATGCACTTAATCTGAAATGAGCAAGTGCCAAATGAGAAAAGTTTGAGATTTGACTCTAAGAAGTAAAGAAGTTTGGTGGCTGTTGAAAACTTTTAAGTCTGGAAATTGTAAAAGAAAGTTTCCAGATGAGATCTGCAGTGTTTCTTAGCATTAGCAAGGAATAAATAATAAATTCAAGTTAGTTCTAACATTGCCAGCACAGTCACTATGGCATTATACTACTTTCATTATGGGATCTGGCAGATAGTGGCAAGTACAGTTACCCAGAGATTTTTTTTCTTTAAATGAAATTAAAGTAAGTACAAGATATAATTTTTTGTATGTATAGATTTTGCCCTCTAGGAAAAAAAAGAGGGAGAAAAACTAATAAAATCTCTTAAAATTGCTTTAGTTAAAAAGGCATTAATTACATTTTTTCCCAGTAATAAAAAAGTCAAATAAATGAGTTTTTAAAGAAACTTTTAGTATTTAACGAAGAATGAAATAAAAATCCAGGTTCTAACAGTAGTGGGGTATTAAATGATTTCTCATGAAAAATTAATATTACATTTGAATCGCTATGAAGGTCTTTTTCTTCACAAGCATGTTAGAGTAAATTATCAGTGACTCCTTTATCCCAGTCAAATGCTATTAATGACAAAAACCTTGGTGAAAGGAAGGCTTTCACCATTTTTAAACAGAATAGTTTGGGTTGGAAGGGACCTTTAAAGGCCATCTAGTCCAACCCCCTGCAATGAGCAGGGACATCTTTAACTAGACCAGGTTGCTCAGAGCCCTGTCCAACCTGATGAACATCCATTTTTTAATACTACTGGATGAGATCCTTAAGAAAGATGTCACGCAGGATACCAATTCCAGCCAACAGGTCATGCAATTTTTTTTTCCTGATTATCAAGATGTGGCTTTCCCAGTCCTAATATTCAACCAATAAAAGGAAAGGGCAACAAGCACGCCAGTAGTTCTTCCCTAACACTAGATTTCCCTTTCAAGAATTTACAATGAAGATCAACAAGATCAGCAAGACATATGGCCTGATTATTTGGACTTTTTATAAAGCCTTTGACAAAATTCTACTAGACAAGTCTTCTTTCAAGGAACAAGCCAGAGGAACAAGCGTGAGAGCAAAGGAAAGGTGGTATAAGAAGTACTTCACTGCTGTAGCAGTTCTTAGAAGACTGGAATTGTTTAGTGGCAAAATAGATGCAATGAAGGTGGAGAATACATCCAGATGCATGGAGAATTGACTTGTGCAGCAGACAGCTATTAGCTGTAACGGTTTTCAACAGAATATAGCCGAAGAGAGCAGAACAACAGTGAACGAGCTCTTTGCAATGAAACAGAAGTCTCCCCACTAAAGTCACATGTGAAGGGAACAACATATTACAGTTTGGCACAGAGGAGGTATAACTGAAAGTCATACCTGCTCCCTCTGTAGTCAAGACCGTTTCTTCTGAGCATGTGTTGATTGCGTCATGAGCCTGCTGAAAAGATGCCACTTGAAGGGTGACTCATAGGACTGGAAGGACATGTAAAAGCTCTGTTCTGGTTCTCTCCAACAGCTTCAGGAAGGAAAGTCAGGATCTGCTATATGTCTTCATAGCTCAAAGAAGACTGGAAGACATTTTCTGGAGCAAGACACTTGAGTAGCGGCTAGAAGCATAGCTATAGGAATTCATTTTCTGCAGAAAGAGGCAGTCTTATTACTGTCATTAATGGCTGGTTCTTTTGTGCATGTCATCCTTGTGTTGACCTTCTGAATTTACTTTAAGGAAGAAATGACAGCACCTTGTCCAAAACCAGTATCACAGTCTGGTAAGATTCAGAGGGAAGGGCTCACAATTACCACTACAATTAGATCATACACTGAAGAACAAGTTGCTGCACAGGACAAACAGAAAAAGTAACTATTCTCATAATGATTCATCATTTTAATTTGTTTCCTCCTTTATTATTTGCCAGGTGGTGTCTGCTAGACAGCACTGCTTAGGCATAATGCCTTTTACTAAATGGTAGCTGTTACGGTCTTCCACAGGGTAAAGGCAAAGCCCAATGGACATCAGCGCCTTTGGTTCAGTATGTCCCATTTTAGATGTGTTGGTATTCTTATACTGAGTAGATGAATACCGTTAGTGGCATGTAAAATTGCTCCTCCAGAACTCAAGGGGATTTGAAAAAACTGATATTCACTTTCTCTAAGGCACCTATGATTTTATCATACTCTGTCATATCCCCACTTATCACCTTTACTACAGGACTGAGCATCCCAACGTGTTTATCTTCTTCCTATGAACCAATCTTAACTTTGATCATCCTCGTCATCCTTTCCTGAAACATTTATACTCTTTGGAAACAGGGAAGACACAGAGGTTAGCACAGAGAAGGAGCAGCATGTGCTTATACAGTGACATAAATGATGTTCTTTGGGGTTTGTTCTCTATTTCTTTTCGTTGTCCCTAAAATAATTCCTGATATAACTGGCTTTCTTTGACTGTCATTGAGCATTCAAGTGATGTTTTTAAAGAACTTTGTGTAAAAATCTATTCTAAGTCATTATCCATTCCTGAACCAGTAATACTTAATTTAGACCTTACCATGTATGTAAAGTTAAAGGATTTTGTCTCTGACAAATAACTTAAGCCAGGATGGAACATACCATTGGATCATGTATCTCTGCCTAACTGTAGCTAATATTCTTATTAAATGTTTCTTAATTTTCAGTTGGGATGATTTCAAATCTGAAGTTGCCTTGAAACGGCATCATTCAGCTCATTTCTTAGCAACATAGCTATGAAAAAAAATTCAGGGAGCTCTGGAAATTTCACTGCAGCATTTCAATGCAGTAATCATTTGTTGCCACCAAGCTGAGTGGTGCGGTTGACATGCCCAAGGGACAGGATGCCATTCAGAGGGACCTGGACAAACTTGAGAAATAGGCCAGTATGAACTTCATGAGGTTCAACAAGGCCAAGTGCAGGGTCCTGCACCTGGGTCGGTGCAACCCCCAGAATCTATACAGGCTGGGGGATGGAGATGCAAATGTCTTTTATGAAGCTAAAGCACAGAGCCCAGAAGGGCCATTGTTGTAGGACTATCTAGTTTGCATAACCGCACTACGCAAAAAGAGAAGAATCTTTCCCTTTCTTTCATCACGCCTGGGCAAGCGGCAGAAGCACCACTATAAAGCCCTTAGGCTTACGCAATTCCCCTTCAGCAAATCTTCACTCCGTGCTAGAGCTGATCCCTCTGTGGTCAGGTCTCAGCGTAACTGTACCAGCTGCACAGGAGCACGAAGGATAACAGAGATGAGACGTACCAGGCAGCAGAGCCCTCTGAAACCCTGTGCTGTTCATGATAGCCACATTCACTCTGTTGTGCCAAAGGAAATGGGGGCTGCATGGGAAGGTTCCTGTCTGCACATAGAAAGAAAAATACCTGTCCTGTACAGTGGCAAATAATAGGAATTTTATGAAAT
>NW_010515299.1:0-35013 GCF_000687285.1 Phaethon lepturus | reverse complement strand
TTCCTGCTGTGGAAGATTAATAGGCCTTTTTTTCCATTGTTACGTAGTGGTATTCAAGGAGCAGTGGAGTGGGAGAGAATTTAAGATAAATTGACCTCTAATTAACAGTAAAAGACACATATTACAGATTTGAAAGGGGAAAAAAAGAGCTTCTTTCACTCACTTTCTTATAATAACTGAAACCTAAATACGGCCAGAGAACAGTTAACCAGGCAGCTAGTGCTTATGGTATAAGTCAGATCTGTGAATCATAGGAGTGAACTGTAAATCGGGGGATCTACTCATTACCTATTTGGCCTTAAGACGTACCTTGTGCCACCACTGACATTTCTTTTATCTTTACAAAATTGAGACAGGAAATTTACTGAGATAGCAATGGTTTTTCTGCCCGTATTGCTGATTCAAAGAGAAGTTACTATGCAGAGAGCTAAAACAATAATGCAGTTTCTACTACATAAAAATCAAGCTGTCTTAATGGACAAGACAGACAACTTTTCAATCGCATTATTCCTTTTACATCAGAATCTAAGTAAATTACCATTTATATAAGCAACAACTCTGGACAATTCCCTGCACTCAGTCAGGCAATATAATGGATGTCAGTTTGTAATGGATTTACTAAATTACATCTGGGCAAACACCCTATAAACTACTTCTACTGAGGAACTCCTTAATGTGCCAATAACACGTCCTCAGCTTCTAGGCTGGTCAATGGTGCAATTCCTACAGACGCTTTGGGCCACGATGCCACTATGGGAGCTGAACTCGCCTCAGCACTCATGTGTAATTTCTGATGCAGAGTACGCTATAAAGCTACATAGCCTAATAAAAACAGGTGGGTGAGGAAATTAGGAGGGGAAAAGGGGCGTGAGCAATGAACTTCGAATCCTCACACTTTTTTATTCAGTGATAGGATCAATCAGGTACTTAAATCCATAGATGCTGGCACAACACTGTCTCGTTCTAATTTTTCTCCTGCCTTCCTTTCCTTTGAACTTGCCTTACTTACAGCATTACGACTATTTTTTTTTTTAAACTAGTAACATTGTCTTCCCATGAACAAAGATTATATTCAGGTACATTTTCAAGGCACAAACTAAAGCTGTTTGTAGGTTTCCTTTAAAAAATTATTGAGTAATCAGTCTTATTTAAACCATGCATTTTAAGCTGCTGTGCCTTCAAAGGAGCCTCCTTACTACATTCTGGCAGGACTTCTAGGGACAGATCCTAGAGCTCCTACTGCTGAAGGAAGCAGCCCTACTCAGCATTTGATTTCCTCCTTTCACTGGAAACTAGTCTATGTTTCCGAGCATATGGGGGGAATTGAGGGAAGCAAGTTCACTTGCACGTTAAGAAACATGGACTGGCATCATCATCTTGTGCTGTTACTGTGTCATCTCACGTTGTGTATCCTCTCATTTGAGTTACACTAACAAATAAACTTGCGACAGTTTGGTCACAATTAAATACGGTGAAGACACAGCCCAGTGACATGAGCTTTGCACAAATCTCTTCATCACACTGAGCAAATATGAAAACTTTCCAACACAAAATAAAGGCATAAACTTCCATATAGATACAGCTGTACTTTTCAGGTAGCTGCCACAGTTGTTAGAGCAATAAGAATTCTTAAGACAATTTTTAACTATTTCAACCTCAATTTTAAAATGTATGCCTCACATGAACCAAGCATGCTTTTATACTAATTTTTTACTTTGCGATTTGGCTTGGATTTATACTGGTGACATCCTTAAAATCATCTCAAATTTTTAGATTTTGTTCTTTGGAAGAATGAATGTTTACACTAGAAAACAGGTAAACAACTTCACACAACAGATTTTGAACCACAGCATGTTTCGTTTCATTAACACTTATGCAGCACAGTGGACTATTACAGAAGTGTAGTGAAACTGAGCAAGCACCGAAGATTTGCGTAATGCTCAAAACCAATTGATTTTGAATTACAGTATGCGTTAAAATAGCTGCATTATTCTTGAGAAATAAGGAAAAAGAATCACAGCATTGTAGCTGCAAAATTCTACTCTTACTATAGATTACTATTGCTGGAGTTTTTTTGAAAGAAGAGAAAACCTCAGTTTTCAAACAAAATCAACAAAGTATTTTATTAATCACTACTCTGTTCTGACATCCCAAACTTGGTAAAATTTGGTGTAGCCCTCCAGCCCCCTCAGGCACATGGAAATCAATCAATTAATCAATCAATCAATCATCAGATGTATTACAGTTACAGTAGAAGAGATCCAATCGCCTCTTCTTCACAGGGACTAAAGTCCAGCAGACCACTTAATCTCACCAAAACATGTCGAACACCTCACCAAAGCTTGTGAGCTAAATAAGCTATGAAAAGGGAAAGGAATTTGAGTCTTCCTAAAAAGGGGTATCTGATGTTAATGGCAAGACCTACAGAGCACACCCTCAGTGCCTTGTGTTAGTCATAGCCAGCTCTTTTAAAACTGCACTTGCCCGATGAGCAGTACAACAACCCGAGTTGGAGGGATGCGTATCCATAATTTTTTTTTTAAATTCAGTTGACTGCAGAATGTTCTGGAGATTCTCTTTAGAAATAGGCACGCACATTTCACTTGTAAAACTCACCTTCAAGAGGACAGACGGACATTGTGCAGTAGTCTCTTCTCAGGATTCGGTTCAAGTAGCATCTGAAACACAACAAAAAATTCAAGTGGAGGTGTCATCTTTTAGGCTAGGCGACTCCTGTTTCCCATTCTTGCTCTGGTTCCTTAACTTCAAAGAGTCAATTCTATTGCCATTTCACTGGACAAGCTAGCGAACTGCACCCACCCTGCGCAGTGAGTACGATGACGCTGTGTTAGCGGAGATTACTCGTGACAGCAGGTCACCCTATTACTTCAGCATGTCCAATATGGTACTTGCCTTCACGAACGGGCTGGGTTTTTAAAAAAACTTTTGATATTTTAATTTTAATTACGTGCCCAGTGATAACTGGTTGAGTTGGAAATTCTTCCAATCCATTACGTTGTTCTTCATGTTTATCCTAATCTGTTTCTTCAGAGACTTGGTGACAAATACTTAGTGCCTACTGAACTAGCTGAAATAAAATTGTGGATGATTTGCTACTAATATATTTAGATTAGTGGAAAAATAGTGAAAAGGATTACTGTATATCAACTAAATTTGTGCTGCCACAGCTCTATTTAAATTCAATTTTTAAAAGCTTTTAGTAATGGGAAATACATACACTGTTCTAATGAAAAACCCTATAAATACAGATATTTTTTAATTTCCTATGAAACATAAAATTAATCCATGTTCTGATAAACTTTTATTATTCCACCCGGGCACTGAATTCTTTAATAATAAAATAACCCCCTTTTTGTACAAGCAAACTAATGACGCTAATTCATTTGCTTTTAAACCAAGCGTATCTATGTGGCTTGACCCGAAATATTCCCTTCAAAGGCTGTATAATAATTGATTTCATTGAACTCTGTATTCCTTACTTTTCAATGAATCTGAGAATTGTAATTCCACACATTCCCAGAAGAGCACAAAGATTAATCACCGTGTCTGAAAATGTCCGAATTTCTATCAGTATCTTTGCATATTTATAAGTACATATATATGCACACAATTATACGATCAACAAAAAACAAGTGACAGTGACACTAAAAATAATGAAGTTTTAAAATCAAGGGCTCCCTACTGCTTTCTGCCTGACTGCACTCATGAGGACATGCCTCTGCAAATTTCGGGTATGACAGAAAGAAGGAAAAAGCTTCTGAATGGCTTAGTTATTTAGTGATCTTATATTACCAGCCTTTGCCTTTATTTGTTCTACCTGCTCCTGATTTCATGCATTTCTTCAATGCTGCTGTGACTGGTATGACTGGATTAGTTTTGTATCATGAAAGCGAATCAACACCATAATATTAATCCATAGCCAAATTTACCTGTTGTTTTTAAAAACGATGTTTTCAAAGGAAGGCTTACACTATCAAGTCTCTTACCTGGCTTTTCCTCATGAATGAGAAACGGTTCAAGTGTTTGTCGTTGCTGTTTCAGTTTTGGACCACAAAAAATTCTCGAAAATGACCCTGAATCTCCACTGTCACTGTTCTTTAGTAAATTTAGCCATATTGACTTACTTCTGACTTTAGGATAGGTAACTTTGATACTCAGGGACTAAAATCCATGCATATTTCCTCCTCCTCCAGTTCAGTGGGGAATTTTCAGGGAAGAAAGAATATAAACGTCTTTCGTGCTTTTCTGCATGACAGTTCATTTTAGAATGGTATTCGTTCTGTAATCCCATTAGGCTAAACAATTTATGAATTCTCTTTCAATACTTTAATTCTCCTAATATCACAAGTTTTAATGAAATCCATTTTTAGTTTGTCAACCAAGGACCATTTGTCACATCAGGAAAAAAAACCCACAACAGTACTTGCTACATCAAGCCAATAATGACAACATTTTTTCTTTAGCTTCTTTATTTAAAATCAATTTATATATCAGTTAATTTCAGCCATAAGAAATTGTTCTCGATAAAATCCCACTATATTGGAATGGTAAACTCTTAACTACTTTTATTTAAGAAAATAATACAACTATGCCCCACAAATTATGACAGAGTTTGAAAAGAAATATCTCTTTCTTTACTATGAAGACAATGAAGACAATGTCATAAAAGTACATAACAAAGTTATAGAAAATTCAGGAAAAAATACAGAAAAATAAAAGCTCCCTATGGGTTTTGCCTTAGTCAAAAATTCTTTACTGGAAATAAAACATTAATAAATGGCTTTATACAAATAAATACATATTTTAATTGGTGAAACATATCTGAAACAAGAATTCTTCCTGTTTCAAGATTTCAAACTATGCAAAAAGTCAAAATGATGGGCTATGCTGGCCAAAGGTTGGTTACAAGAGTCTTTATTTTGCAAACTATACAGAAACAGTAAAAAAGAAAATGCGTTATACTTTTCAATATTACATAGGATAAACATTAAATTTAGTATTTAATGTGTAGAAATTAATTCAGATAAGAAACTGATTTTCCTTTTAATTAACAATGGGAAACCAGTGATCCATTTTTGAAATTACCCAGCCTGTAGTATTACAATATACAGGCCACATCAATTTTATTGTTGGCAGAAAGCAACAGATATGATATGAACAAAGATGGTGGAGTCCCAAAATGTCTACACAATTAATTAACATGCTAACATAAATACAGTGATTAAAGTAATTTTCTCTACAGTCAAATCTTAAGTGCTACTCTACACAGTAATTATAATCTAGTCCACATGGTAATTACATAACAATAGGAAAAAAATTAAAATAACCCATTTTCTTCATTCCAGCAGCAGTACCTATACTGGTATTAATTTGGTAATTGGGTGTGCTTAGCTATTGCCTAACATCCTATACTGGTATGCATGCTAAAACCTCTCTATTTCTGTTTTGCAAGGCACCTTTACAATACGTTCTCTAAGTTTCTGCACTAGTAACAGAAAACAACATGAATTAAGATAAAGATGCAAGACTATTTCCTGAATTAAGAAAATAAAAAATATTATACATTTATTAAAATCTACCTTGGGGCAAGTGCCAATACTCTGAAATACAGTCATGTATAAAGGTAATATAATTTTAAGCAAACTTTTTTCCCCCATGTAAAATATTTTCACTAATCTGGTTAGAGAGAAATACAGAGAAACAACAAAGGTTGAAGGAATGTTTGAGTAAATAATGATAAAGCCTATACGACCTTGACATGAAAGAAAAAAAAAAATTAAGGAAAGAGAAGAAAACTTCAGAATTACAGAATTGGTGCTTGTCCATGCTTTTGAAAAATCCTTTCAATAGCCTAGCCATTTCCTAATAAAATCATAAGTACAAACGCAAACACAGAGGATGACTTTGCTTTATTTTTCCCTTCTTATAATTTTTCTCCATACCTTTGGTTAATTAAAGGCTGGTAAGCTGGTACTTGTGCACCTATGTTTTTCTACTGTAATACATTTTTATTTATTAAATGGGCAATTTGCAAAGCCCGCAGGGCCTAAAAAACTGACAGAACTGAAGTTAAGTTACAGTATGTGTTCTGAAGAGGACATGCACAGTTCTAATAAGGGCAAATATCTTTTCACCAGAATTTTAAAGAGACTAGTTGTCTTTATAGTGTGTTTTGCACGTTTATAGTTTCAGTAGCACATAACATTTCTTTCTTCAGGCTAGATTTCCAATGTGTTTTCTTCAGCACAAAGGCATTTAAAAACTCAAAAGCACATAATATAATTATTCTTATTTAAACAAAAAAAAAAGTCTATGACTCCAGCTGCAACGTTTGAAATAATCATACAAAATATACATGTTAGAATCCTTTTGATCTTGGAGAGCAAAGGGATTTTATGAAATGTCATCTTGTGAATTTTAGAAAGGTACAATTCATGGACCCCCTAATATCATCAGATATATCCATCATGATCATCGTCATCATCAACATCATCATCTCCTTCGTCTTCATCATCATCTTCAATTTCGTCTTCGTCATTCATTATTTCATCTTCATCATCTTCATCATCTGTCCATTCATGGAAATCGCCAGAGGCAAAATCTCCTGAAGTCTCTAAATCAATAGCTAAAAAGGTATGATAGTTATAGAAAAGACACACAAGATACACTATGTATTTATACTATAATATACATAAGCATACAAAAGGCACACAGGAATACCTAATTTCAGGACAATTACCTTTTTTAAACTACACAGTGTGACATAGAAATGTAACATAAATCATATGAAAATTAAGAAAACCATAGAATCATGGAACAGTTTGGGTTGGAAGGGACCTTTAAAGGCCATCTAGTCCAACCCCCCTACAATGAGCAGGGACATCTTCACCTAGATCAGGTTGCTCAGAGCCCCGTCCAACCTGACCTTGAACGTTTCCAGGGATGGGGCATCTACCACCTCTCTGGGCAACCAGTTCCAGTGTTTCACCACCCTCATTGTGAAAAATGTCTTCCTTAGATCTAGCCTAAATCTACCCTTTTTAGTTTAAAACTGTTACCCCTTGACCACTTAAACAGGGATGCATTTCTCAATGTTAACAAAAGGAGACAATTTGTATGGATTTGTATAACTATAATGAGTCCCAGGAATAACTGAAAGAGATTTAAGTCCAACTTACAGATGACAATAAGGACTATTGATAATATACACTGTCTATTGTTCAGTTCCTACGTATTATCTTGAACTATCTAGAACTGCCCCTTTATCTAGAAAGGATCCTGGATTAGATGGACAATATGCCTCAGCTTGTACGTCAAATTTGTGTTAAATTTACCCTTTGTCTCAGGCTATGTTCTTTTGTTGCAGAAGAAGTGGGAAGGAGTAATCTAAGACTTTTTTTTTTTAAATGGAAAATATTTTATTGCCATTTTTAATATCTGGGACATCAAATAAAGGTGACATGGGAATTCTTGGAAGAAGTTGCACAGTGCTGCAGGGAAGGGAAAAATAAGGGAAGATTTAGTGTGCTAGAACTTTTGGCACTTCACTCAAACATAAACTGAAAAAAAAGTCAAATTGAATTCACTAATGCTGATTACCCAAAGGGATTTCATCAAGCATCTCGGGGCTTGTCTAATGCTGCTCTAGATAATTAATTTTCCCTAGATTTATATATATTATGCTGAAAACATACATGAGGTCTATTAATAGCTGATACAGTGATAGGAGTTGCAAAAATTAATGAAGCCATAACAATAACAAGTTATAATTTATTAATTTTTGTTTCAAAATCCATGTAGTTGGGTCCCACATCTGTTCTTACTGAAGAAATTTAATCTGGTTGGTAATCAAGGGGAGTAACACCTCTAAACCAAATGCCACAACGGGTTCTTAACTTACCGCATTCTGCTGCGCTGTTCGTTCTGGATCCCGTTACCTCATTACCGTATCTGTCAACACACCAGCACTGCCCTATGCTTCCATGGCACTGACTTGGTTTGTAAAACCCATCTTCATCACATAAGGGGATGTACTGCCCTGTGATATATAAATATTAAATAAGAATATCGAAAACTGCTTCTCGGCCAGCGTAACGATTACAGCAGAAAGTAACTATCTTTTGCTGTTTCCTCATTCCAGACCCGACACTGACTAGTTTACTATTACTAAATTTGGTTAAGCAGAAAGTGACTGAATATATGAAATGTGTGAGCAAAAATAACCCATATCAGTCTTGGACTGATTTAAAGAAATAAAGTGACCAATCTTCTTTTAAATTTTGCATTGATCCTGTGATACATATTCCTTACTCCCTGAACATCTCAGTCAAGATCTTAGCTGTATTCTGGGGAAAACCCTCAAATGTAGCACCCAACCCTGAATGGGATGTTCTATAATCTGTGTAGTACAAACAAGTCTGAATAATAAGGGCCAGGCTTCCTGGACTAACAAACTATCTGCTACAAGGCTCAGGAGCTGGTTTTTTTAACATGTATTTTACAATCCACTTAGTTACCTACTAATATTTAATTACCCCACCAGAGAAGACAAATGCAGGGTAACACACCAATTTTACCAGCAACAAATGTAAAAAAAGAATGTTACATTTGCATTTATATGCAAAATACTGCAGCAAATTAGGCTCTCAGCCAAAAGGGTTCCCCACCAAGAGTACAAGAGACACAATCAGGGACTGATTTTGTGAGGCAGTGACTTGCCTAAGGCTGAATAATCCACTGTTTTTCATTTGGAACAAATGGAGACTTTTTGAAAGAAACATAAAATGCAGACAAACCACAATGAACAAAACATTCATATGAAAGCATTTTAAAGTGTACAGTTGTTGTTAGAAACCATCCTTAGCAGAAATACAGTTTTGACTACTTTGGGCCAAGCCTTTTATTGCAGCTTTAATACAGTGGCTAATGGTAAAATGAAGATTTTACATTTCAGTAGTATTGATATGGTATAAACTGACTCACAACAAAGATTTAATTTATTTAAAGAATATTACAGGTAAAGGATCAGCAGAGATACTAATTTAGGAGTGCCTTAGACTGTCCCCTCTATAACTGTAAAAACACACCTTCTATTAGGGTAATAAAACAGATGTAATATCTTCTGGTAGGTACGGTAATAAAACTAAGTTTAATAGCTTTCAAAAATTCCATAAATTTTGTTGCTGGAATTTACTGCAGTCTATCTTTGTTGGATTAATATTGATTTTATGTTGCTGTTTCACTAGGGTTATTTATGTAAGCAATAAAACCTTCAAAAGAATGATCTATAGCTCACCTAGGAGCTTCTTTCCTCCTTGCTGCTTCTGAATGTTGCTGAGTTCTGTCTGGCAAGGTGGGTCTAAAATGACATAAAAAATGTTAAACATATTACACTGTATGTAGGAAAGAAAGCATATGACTAAGTTTTCACAGTTTGCTATGTTCTAAAGTCACTCTAACTGCTGATCTTAAGCAACACACACATCCTGCATTAGTAGTCGTGTTCTAAGCTCTGAGCTGAAAGAATTACTGCACCTTCCTAAAGCTCCAGAATTATGAATTAGAGCACCATCACGGATTTGTGCAGAAGGCCACTCCCACTTAAGCCAGCTGTAAGTGAGCATCTAGTCACTAGTCTGGAGGATCGAGGAATGCTAGACCAAAATAGTAACTCTATTTTATCAGTCTACAGAAATCAGTGTGACTGTGAAGCTTGCCTCATGTATTGGTTAGAAACAGGATGGCTCTTTCAATTCTTTCCCATTTGTCCTTGTTAGAAGTAATGTTCAAGTTTTGTATTTCACATACTACAGTAAGAAAATAAGAATTTTCTCCACTGAAGTCTGCAAGACTGTGATTCTATTGCAACAATTTAAGACTGAATGCCACGGGTACAAATCCCATATTCAGCAAACTAAGTTAAAAACATTGGCCAAACTTCAGATAGCTGTAGGAGGCAGAATAGGTATTAAAATTCAGTTTTCCATTCTTCAGAGTTATAGCTTAGTCCAGCTCTGAATCACTTTTCTACTGTCTATAAAAGCAAGTCACAGTATGCCCCATGAATGGGAAGGAAATAAGACATGAATGTGCATACCTTACTGTTGAATAAGTGGAAAGAATCAAAGACAGCAAAGTACTAATCTCTGAACACTGATACTGCATACTACATCAGACCATTAGCACAAAGGCATTCTGAATCAGGAGCAGTATTTCTGAGTTTACTCACATGTGTCTTTAGCTTATACCATTCCCAGACAATATTCTGATAACATCTCACTAAAATCTCACATTCTATGAATATTAAATGCATTTTCCATTTTTAGCAGACTCTGATTACTTAGAATACATCTTTGCCATGCAATTAACTCAAGGCTCCTTTCTGAAATATAGTGAGACTACTTTTTTCCCATGCAAACAGAAAAAAACCTTCTGAGTTGATTTAAAGACGAGTAAGACTGGCCTAGCTTATTGATGAAGACACACACCAGAACCCAGTCACTGTGTAGAGCAAGGGGTGGGCAAAAATCACTTGATTGGTAATAGTCCAAAGCAGCCTTTCCTGAATTCCTCCTAAAGGAAGACAAGGGTGCTCACCTTTTAGCCAGCTGAGAGCAGCACAAGATGCACAAAGGAGTGCAGGAACGAGAAGAATACATTACAGCACATGGAGGTGCCTTGCTTACGGAAATGCTCAAATTCTGGTGACTAATGCCTAGATGAACTGGGGATCAAAAATGTATTTCTGGTGAACCTCTTGGCTGGCATAGACTAGATATACCAACAGGCCTTTGGTATCATTAATGAACTCTTATCTAACAGAGCAAATAGAAACTGGAAGACAATAATAACCCCTCACTGACAGCAGGCTGTTAATTTCTCCTGGCTTTACATTTTGAATCCTGTTTACATATCCCATACATTTAAAGAAGCTTATAAAAATTTAGTGTGGCCTCGACTCTGGTGGGCTAGGTTTTCAGCTAAATCTATAATGATTCTTTTTAGAGTGAAGGCCTTAAAAGTACCCTCTACTTTTAAAATACTGTTCACAGGAGTCAGTGCCAGAACAAATTTTCAAGAGACATCTTTCCAGGCAGCCAAGCAATTTTCTGTGTGTGTGCTCTGGAAAACCACTGGAACTTGACATCGTTGGGTGGGTTTTGGGTTTTAAGTATTTAGTCTTCGAGTATTTGCTAAGGCTATATAAAGTTTTAAATTTCTTATTGTAAGAAGTGCTTTGATGATGTTCATGCTCACTATTATGCAAAAGATGCTCATTACCTTTCAAAACTAAGGTTGCTGTCTTTCCTGATATTTAAAGAGTTAAGTTCTTAATTGTACAACATTCTGAGGATCAATTATTTCTTAAACCAAAGGTATTTCAAATTAATCGGTAATCTAAAAAATGATAGTCATTTATGCACACAAGTACCACAGCCTAGAAGGATCTAGGATTGTTGTGGACTTGGCAGTGTTAGGTTAACAGTTGCACTCGATGATCTTAAAGGTCCTTTCCAGCCTAAATGATTCTATTCTATTGTATTCTATCTTTCAAAGAAGATGGGAAATATGTGCTGAAGAAGAACAACTAGTCAAATCAGAAAAAAATACATGTATTTTTTTCTACGGAAAAAAATTGTAAATTAGAGTTGCACACATAAACACTAACATGTGGAAATGTAAAATCGATGGATTATCCCTAAAGAAAAAAAAAAATCTTTATTTACAGCTTAGTGGTATACCACCATCCTTGGTGGTGTAATTACAAAAAGGAATACCACTAACCAAAAGGTAACAAGGCAATATGAGAAAGTTACTTACCCAAAACTCTCTTCTTCTCAGAAGCTAGGTCTTCAAGATTCACACTTAAGCTTTGCTTCTCAGGATAAAAGCAGCAAAAACTCTTAACAATACTAAATCACTCTGGTGCTTAAAACTGTCAAAGAGAACGGCAGGCTAGAAGTTCAACCAATTCCTTTTGGTCCACAGCATAACCTTTTTCCTCTTTCCCCAAATCATAATGCTTCCTTCTTTATTTTCCAGTTAGTTCCTGAGTTTGGAAAAGCTTTCTTTCAGATTTCTGAACTTATTTCAATAAAAAAGCAGTGTCACTGGACAACTTTTGGGAATCTTGAGCCAAGGAGAAAAAATTCTTTTACAAAAATCAGTGTGGTGGCTTCCATTGAAACAGAAACGGATCTGACATCAGCCTTTCTGATAATTTGAATATAAATAAGAGACCTAATCATCTTCATCCTTAATCTACTTCCACAGATATGGCAGAAATTGTCTTTCTGACAATATCAATGCATTGTTACGAGTGATTCATGAACCACTTAGCAGCAGCCATCCACAGTTCTTCAGTGCTTGAAGTACTCATGTACACCAGAGTATCCTATGTTATTAATACTGGCCCTTGAGACATCAATATTCAGTTGTGTCAAGAGCTGCTGCAAGGCTAGTACGAGTAAGCTTTGATTTACCAAAAGGAGGCACATTAACAGAGCAATGGGAGTTAAACTTGTAGATTTGACAAAGACTACCTAGGAATTTTAACAGATATGTCTCAAGGAGCTCCTACCCACACAGTAAGCGTCCAGCTTTCACGGATTCTCTGTCTTACTCAATTACAAAACAGTGATTTTCCATCTCTCGAGTAGGTAATATTTGGCAGAGCCCCTAGCTTCTGGCATATGGTCCACTGCAGATTAGGCTGCCATGTTGTGCCTTGTCTGTGCATGGGGTTAAGTATTATAATTGTTCTTGGACAACTGAGGCTTGAACTTCAGCGATTTAAAGCACCAACACTGCACTTCAAGAAATGTTTCAGGGGACTTCAACTATGTGTTAGGGCATGTTGCACCTTCTTTTAGAATCATTTATAAGCATATCTGAAGCCCTGCAATCTGAAAAAACTGATGTAAGAAATATGAATCATGAAAATTATCATTCTTATGTAAGACAGACTAGTTTTAAAGTCATAAAGATGTCTTCCAGACTTGACAGACAGAACATTCTGCAAGAAAAAGGGAATCTAGAGAAGTGCTGGACTAACAGATCCATTCAGAGGCCTGCAGTAAAGAAATATTTAGGTATATAAGCATTAATATTCCCAGCAAAATTGGGTACTCTGAAGCAGTGATGCAAAAAAACCAAGGCTGTAATAATAATGAAATACTGGCAGAAAGAAATTCAACCTATAAAAAGGCCAACACCGAAAATGCCTCAGCACTTAGGTAAGGACTAAAGTGTTAAGATAGCACTAAACAACTAAGAAAATCAGTTCTGAAGATGGGCACTGAAGCACTTGCATGAATGGTAGTTGAAACTAGAGGGCAATAGCCACCAAACCATACAGGAAGACTTGCAAAGGGCACCGGCAAAGTGCAGATTTTGAAGCATTGCAGAAATGCATTATAGTGTGTTGAATGTATCTCAGAAATACTGAACTATACTTAAAGCAGAATAAGGCCAGGAAAAAAGGCAATAAGCACCACTGAGCCATACGTAAGTGTTTAAGTTTTAGTCAAGGCGGGACAGCTATTACAGGAAGATCTTTTTCTGAGAAAGATCTGACTTAAGTATTCGTAAAAAATTGCTTATATTGACTAGAAGTTGTAAGTAATGTGCAGTAATGTGTCTAGTCTACTGCAATGCATCATGACAGACCTCAAGCAGAAAGAATGAGGAAGAGTTGCAAGTACTTGTCTGATCCTGACAGTCTTGAACTATGAAGCTAAGATCAAAGAGCAAGACGGCTTCTCAGCTAATGACTTAAGCAAATACTATGTATTTTAAAAAAGCACAATGGATTTTCTATCCCAGTATAATACATACTGTTGACTAACTTTTATATTCACTTTGAACATTGTTAATCAACAGCAGTGCTGTAAAACTAGATCTGCACAGAAAGCACCTACTAAGCTCAATGAACAGAGCGCTGTCTACATGGCTCGAAGCATTCTGTTGACATCAACTTCTTTTAGTAAACATCAGAAAGAAGCCACTAAATTTCTCTACCTAGCCATCTCTTTGCTATTAATAGTAAAGGTCTAGTTAAAAGTCTTATTTAGACTGTTCAATCAAGTAAAACATAACCAAACATGAACATTACTACAAGGTTTAGCATAACACTGCAAATTAGGAACAGACAATTCAGTTAGGACTCTAGATAGTTGTACATAATAAGGTGTGACAAAAGAAGACTATAAGTTTTTTTTCTTCTTACGTCTTCAAAAAAGGAGAATACAGATTTTGTTGACAGTGTTAATTTGGAGGCATGGAGTGCATATTTAACATGCAAGGATTGCCAAAACTAAGATTTCACCTGATTTACAATTTTGAGGATGCATCTTTTATACTATATGCTCAAACACACTGTGGTACCAACACCTATCTAATTTGTTTTAAATCAGCACCTTCTCACAACACCATGGTCAAGACAGTGAGGAAACTGGTAAAAAGGGAAGAAAAGCTTAATAATGTTGGATTCTGCAATGGAGAAAATCAGTGTCAGTGAAAGCTGGATCACAGATTTTTAGCCTTCGGGGGACCATTAATATAATTCAGTAGTGTTTAGATCACTTTATGATACAGTCCTTGGGTTCTAGCAGTACACTGAGCAAGTATGTTAGACAAACAGTATTTAGAGGCTATAGAATGCAAAACTACTTGAAACAAATCTGTAGAAGTGCTTTCTTAATGTCCTGGTTATGCTGTACATGCATTACATGAAATTAGTAGAAGAACCTTGGACCACACTAGGCCACATGTTACGTGCTGTACTTTCTCTGACAATTGAAAAGCATTATGCTGCCCTCCAAAGAGTAAGGGTGTTTATATATTAAGCTGAAATTACTGTGGTGGAGTTCTTTTATTTTAAAGACAACCAAAAAACCATGGTATGTTCTTTACTTTAAGAACTACTTCACTTCTGGGATGTGTTATTTTTCATTTACTAATTTTGTTAGCAGTACATACATGCTTATAAAAATAAAAGCCAAAATATTGCTCTACTATAAAACAAACAAGGTGTTTTTTAAAGATTAAATGTTAATTTTTTAACTACGAAGTTACCAAAGAAAAGAAGTCTGCTATTTAGTGTGTATCTATAGAAGTACAGCTTTATTTTTGTTCAGATTTACAACTGGCAATTGTGGCATGATAAAAATATTTATTTCTACAGAAATCAGAGTCAAACCATAGATGTCGAGTGCTACCGGGAATTTATCACGAGAGTTCTAAAGGCACAAGTGAGATTTAAAATCTGATATTAAAATTTTCAAAAAGGGTGAACTGACTTTGCAAACTTTCCACTAAATCAGTCTTATATCCTCTACTGGCAGTAGAAATTTGGACCCTGCTTGCTATTTTTCCCTTTGAAAATCTCCCTCATGTTAGTAAGAAAAATGAAGGGACAATTCTGTCCAGTTTCAGCCAATATTTAATGAGTAAATTATTTGATTCATTACAATTCGTTTGATTATATAGTTTATGCAATGTCTCACCTAGATCTAAAATTGTTATATGATTCTCAGGAAAATAATTATTAGATGTTGTGTTTATTTATTTAACCAAATCACATCTAGGCAGTAAAAACCAATTGGTTTTAGGTCCAAATGACTGGAAATAAATTTATCCATAATGTTCATTCAATTATTTTAATAGGCTCACAAAATAGAACATTAAGTTGCCCTTCCTTAGCAATAAAAAAGTTTATTTTATAATGTAGGCAAACTGGATTGGGAAAGAAATAATTTAGGTAATTTTGTTCCCTATTTTGGTCTCTTTCCTCCGCATACGTACTGGAAGTTGGCATGAGAAACAATATTGCTGTAAAAGCATTAGCTGCTGATTTGCACTTTATTTACAATCCTTGAACCTCTAGCAAGCCTTTCCATTTAGCTTGGGTTGCCTGGATGGTTGCTTGGGGTTTGGTTTTTTTTTTTTTTACTTCATTTTAGGTATTCACAACAGGTCAAAAACCTTAACATAAATTCACGGTACGGCATTTAAGAGCTTGTAGATCACTGTAAACTTCCTAATATGGTAAAAAAAAGATAAAGCACTACATAAAGGTCAGTTGTACATATGCAGGTTGTTCTCATCTTTTACCTTGCTGTCTTTGGAAGCAGTAGCACCATTCATTGTTAGATATCAAACTGTCCTTGTATGTGTCACAAGAATTGAAGAACGCCCTGGTGCATGGCTCATTCTTGTCAAGGTAAATGCTTCCAAGTTCTGACTGGTCCAACAACAGGTCATAGTTTGTATCAAGCCTGTTAAACATCCAGCCAAGAGAGTCTTTGCAAATTGGCAAAATGCTGGTATCAAATCCTAAGAGGCAAAAATAAAATAAAAAAATAAATAAATCATATAGCCAGAAAGATACAGCAGCTGCTGAGCTCAGCCACCACAAAAGAATGCTGCATCAGTGAAATTGCTCCAGTGGTACAAAGATACAGTACACAAACAGTGTATGCTATTGAAATACTACGTATAAATGGCAGCTTCATTTAAAAAAATGATTAAATTAACCTGCTAAAAATATTAATCCCACCATCAGTCTCAAAGCATTTAGAAATATGAGTTTTCTTGTCAAACATTATACCTATAGCACACACATTATGTACAGTATTAAATGATCTACAGTGGAAATAATTCTGGAAAATAATTCTGTTGAGGAATTTTAGTGATATTATAAATCAGGAAAGTGAAGCTTAAGTGGTTTGCAATGTTTACAGAACTAAGATGACCATAAATTCCAGGTAACTTCTGGGAGTCCATTTTTTTCTTCCTATAACATATATTCAATTCTATGAAAAAGGAACATGATACGCAGTCTCAGCAATTCCTTGAAAGTTATGATGTTTTACCTTTACCTGATGTCCTTTACATCTTGGAGGAGGCCATGTAAAAGATGATTGCTAAGAGCAGCCAGCTGCCAGCATCAGACCTACTAATACAGCTTGCATCTTCCTAAATCGTTGCTTGGAAAAAGGGTCATCAGGAACAGGCTGAGTTAATTATTCCCGTAGCCAGAGCTCAGACCTCATGTTTGTTTTTCCTGCATCAACTGTAAAGTACATGCAGACTTGCATATGGACATGGATGGGAAATTCAGAAACCGCCAGGCCTGGTGCCTATGTAGAAGATGTGAGCTGCATTTGATATACACACACGTTTCTTCCTGTTCATGCGCTATGGGTCGCACCGCGGGCTTAGGATGCGTGTGGCCAGGCAGTTGAGTATACTTCCTAATACAGAAGGAGATTTAGTGCTATTAAATACTATTCTTCTAAAAACTTTAAGCTAAAACTGAGCACTGAAAAAATGAGATTGGTGAATATGGCTATAGCAAAGTTGACATAAGGGCACACAGGAATTCCCAGCTCCTGCCGCTGGTACAGTCAAGCCTGCCTGCCTTAATGTTTGTTCTGAAAACGATAGAGAGATCTGAAAAGTGTTTCTATACTGCTAAAAGAGGTCAACTTGGATAATTCAGTAATCAGATTTAGAAATCAGTAGTTCTTCCTTTACATACATATGTATGTGGAAGTGTCCATGCTATGGTAGCACGACCGTTTTGGAAAGGAAAAGAAGAAAGCTGATAGCAACAAAAACTCCCTGTGGAAGTCAGACAACCACATAAACTCCCCTTCCCCAGAAATCCTAAATTAACTATGATGACTATCAGGGCAGTCTCACTTTTTCTTGCGCCCTGTTGATCTGTTCCATTCATTATTATTTCTGCTTGGCAGAATGAAAAGAAAAAAGGCAAAAAAAAAAAAAGAGCTATTTGATATTTATGATATTTTTAATGAGTTTAACACAATTTAAAAACATATCCAAGCATTCAACCAACAGACTCTCTCTCCTTTCCTCTCCAGCCCCTGATAAAACGTCAAGACTAAACAACTTATTTTTTGGTGAATTAGGAAGAGAAGAGAGAAACAGGCCCCAACCGAACGAATAAGGTTATATAGTGCATGTGTTATCCAACTTTATCTGTAAAAGATATCAACATTATTTGACAGGTGTTTCTGATTTGAAAAATTCTGCAAGGTTCCTCCACCTTAAAACATTTGTCTAAGGATGAATGTTCAGTATAACATTATTTACCCCTAAGGCTCCGTTCCTGAAGGCCTGTTAACACTTCCCGATACTTCTCTTTTCTCTGCTAGTCCTCCTTTTAGCTAGAGATCCTCCTCAAGACCTTGGATTCAGCAAGGGGTCAATCTGAAACGTACTGTTTCCTATCCTGCCTTTTGTGTACCTGCATGATGACAGGAATTATTCTTGCGCGTTCAAAATTTTTTCTGAATTTGGCATTCTGTCCAGCTCACCCAACGCTAAGACAAGTTGCAGAAAAGGAGCAACCATGAGGGGACAGATTTAAATGAGTAAGATGCCAGCTAGTAGGGAATATAAGAGAAAAGCCACTTTAAAGGTGTACTCAGGGATGGATCTTGTGGGCCAAAGTAGATAACTGTAGATAATACACCTGCATGTGGAATTTTAAGCGTCAGTTTATTGAGAGAGGCATCACTTTCAAGCTTCGGACAAAGTATTTTTAAATTAGCATTTGTGGTCCATGCTGGAAAAGCTTACACCATTAAGTACTCCGTATTTTATGACACTAGAAGCTAGTGTTATGTATGTAATAAACTCTACTGAGGAAAAAGGGAAAAAAAAGAGACACGTGCTTATTTTATTTTTCTCAGTCAGTTTCAAATTTTAATCTAAAAAGAAATAAATTTATCTGAAGAATAGTGAAAGACCACTGAACATTTCAAAGGTTTTATGCTAAGTTAAGTTTGGAACAATATTATATATCTGCAGAAAATTTTATCCCTATTTTTTTCTTGATTCCCTTAATTAGCATTAGGCTGTGAATTGAGTTCATCCTCTATTCCCATTCCTCAATTTTTTCTCACTTCTTTCTATATAGCTTTTAGATTTTTTTTTTTTAAATTGTGTCTAATAGTGGTGTCCCACTGGATTTTTATGTATTACATTTGTCACAGTTAAGGACAGAGCTTGAAATTAAAACATTTGCACTGGAGTCAGCAGTATCATAAAAAACCAGATGATTGTTCTACAGATCACTGATATCAAAAGGAAAGCACCACAAACATGTCATTATGTTTCAATATTTTCTACAAATCCAGTTAAAGTTGAACACAGCTATAGCTTAATATTTAAATATAGAGTTTGAAGTCTGATATTTATGATATACACTTCCTAGAAAACAGGAATATAACTGGCACATCAGAATTAATAAATCTACTTCAAACAATAACATTTCATATAAGAAACTTCTTTTGTTATTTCCAAGCCTGAAAAATAAAGTTTACTTATATTAAAGCTGTCATCTATTAAATAACGTCATATACTGGAGAAAAAGCACTGTGGGTCATGGGGTCTAGCTTTCTACTAAATAACTCTTTGATGAAAGAATTTGAAAAACTAATCATGCTTTACCTTGAAAGTAACTTATGTTTCTTTTTTCAGAATTTTCTTCTGAAGTAGTTTGTATTTTTATTTCCAGCCCAGCTATATTTGTTGTTGTTTTTACTATTTCTTTAGTTATTTCTCTTCTCTGGTATTTACAATTTTAGTGTTTTAAATAGAGAAAATTACATATCATCTTAGCTTTCATTTGACTTGTTTCACCAAGCCAAACTCTTTCATAACCATCAGTCACTGCAGTATAGTGTAGAAATGCCTGAAATCTAGGTCAAATATTAGTTTAGGTGAAATAAATAAAAATGGCTGAAGTATTTCAGAGGCAAGCCAGGCACATGTTGACAGAGAGAGAAGCAGCTTTGATCTAAAATCAAGCAGTCTACCTCTTCCAGATCTACCACGCCACATAAAGATCATCAATTCCATGTTCACATTATAAACCCTTAAGAGATTACTGTGGTAAAGTAAAATTCTTGGTTTAATTTTAAAAAACCTTTAAGGAACTGTCCAAACTTAAGATTATCCGAAGTGCCTTCTCTCTGCAATGACTTTCTTCCTCTACTATAATATTGATAAAATAATACAGGTGTCACTCTTGAAGGTGATATACTTGAGAAAGACAGTCGGGAAAACACTTAAGTACAACCTAGAGTGTAACAACTGCTAACATGGTTTGACACATGAGGGGGTCAGGATATACAGCACTAAGAATCACCAAATCACCAGGTGACCTAGAACTAGGAAATTAATTGCCCAAATAACAGACTACATATATTTTCACTTTGAGTGCCAACCGGAATGCTGTTCTTACACATTTTTCAGTTGTGACACAAAACAAAGAGTGGAAACTAAAGGGGGAAAATCAGTATAATTGAAGGACAGTAATTTATTCTTGATGATTAAGTACCAGGACATAATACTGAAGAGACCAAGAACTGCTGCTCAGATGTCTAAATTACAAAAGAAGATTTTATCTTTCTGTCATTTTAACCACTTATTTGAAATCTATTTCCTTGTACTGAAATGAGGTTTTATGCAGCTATTTCTGAACACTGTCTAGAAAAATGTGAAGTACCAGCTTAAGCTCTTTTCCTCAGCCAAATCAATGCCAAGGGAAGTATTATTGAGAAATATACCCCTCCTCCATGGCGTCCACACTAGCATTCAAAACTTCTCCTCAAAAGGAACCAACAGAAATGCTCCCGTGTTTCTGATTATTTCTCAAGGGAGGATTTCAACTCTTAGAAAATATAATCTGCTTTTCAAGGTAAAACTACTGTTTGCCTGCTTATTAAGCTCGTAAGTAATAAATCCTTCGATTTGAGGAAGATTGCTTTCGACGTTACGTGGAAATCAAAACAGCATACATACCTATGGCTCATATATAGCATTATATAAAAATTGTTTATCTAATATGCCAAGAGAAGTAAACTGCATGATTCCTTTCAATACCAGTACACTGTCCACTACAATGAAAGACACTGGCAAAGCATACATGGGAATAAACACACACGCACTCCGCTAGAGTCCCGACTGCCCTGGCTTTTACTTGTTCAGCGTGCAAGCTGCAGAGCAAGAAGGTTTCCAGTTGTGATGGACTTGTCTAATATTTTGGCTACCAGAAAATCTTCAGTTAACAGCATCTCCCAGCTGAAGCCTACCATGCACAAGCTGGGAACAGCTTTGCCTTCCTAATGTAGTTTTATCAGGACAGACCTGAGCAGGAAGGACTAAACTAAAAAGAAGACTAAGCAGACATGAATGTTTTTGTCATATTTGCTGTTCACAAAAGTGCTGATCTCGGTGACACTCATCTGGCTCCATGCTGACCAAGGAGGAGATAGCATTAGGGATAACATTCCCTGCCACCTGTCTAAAGTTGTGATGTATTCCTGCTCGCTGTGGTTACGCAGCTCGAACAGATAGGACTGGAGCTGGGCTTAGGGCAAGACACCCTGAAGTGTCTCCTTTTCGAGAAAGTGCTTTAGAGAATTTTATATGGAGGTGGGGGAAGAAAAAATTAATCCCATTGCTGAAAGGCTACCAATTTGCTGATAGATTGACAGTTCAGATGAAATGTATTCTGTGGAACACCAGACTACCCATTTTATTAATAGGAGTTAATAAACTTCACTGTTAAGGAAAAGTGGAAGACACCTGAGGTGGAAGAAATAAAATAAAATGCTACAATCATTGTGTATAAGAATAATTCTGTACAAAAGATTGAGTCAAAACAAACTTCAGTCAACAATACTGATTTAGTTAACGGAAACTTTATTTTAAGTAAAGATGGATTAATTTAAAATTCCTGCTCAGAATCACTTCTAGGCTGGATTTCTTCTTCTAGATCCTTGCTTTAAGGATGCCTGGGCTTATGCTAACCTGACACATGCAGAAAGTGAATAGATGAACCTTTTCCTTCTAGCAAACTAGAACCATGGTTCAGGCTGCCAGCCTGTACAATTTTGCAGTACAGCTTACAGGACATTTTCAGAGATAATCTCAGGAAGTAGCCAAATTCTCAGGCAGTCAGCAATTTCAAGACATCAAAAATTATGTTTAAAACTGTAATTCTTTTTATCTCTTATAACTATACAATGACTGTATGGGAGAGTACTGACAGGAGTAAGCAAAAACTTACTGTTCTGCTTACAAGTTATGTCTGTACATCAGGGTTTCCAAATATGCTTCAGCAGTGAAGATCAGGGAAATTTAATTTACCTCTGCATAATGTCAGCTGTGTCTCTTCATCAATAAGGAAGCTAGAACGAAGTAAAAACCTCCGAGCAAAAATCTGAAATCGTTAATTTTATTTACACCTTTCTATGCAAAATCGGTCTTTTCCTGCTGCAAGTTTGTAAGGGTATTTGGCAATTTTAGTGTAATAATATCTGACCATGCTAGTTCTAGACAATTATAAGAAATTTTCTTTCAGACTTCTTGTATTTTTCTGTTATTTTCAAAATTATTACTGTATTAGACTCCAAATAATCGTATTATTCCCAAGCCATAAGAAGATTCTCTATCACTTTTGGCCTCTGGTCTTTCATCTTTTAACATGACAAGGCACACAAGTATTCTCAGAAATAGACTGCCTGTTAGCAGAAATATTTGTGGGACTACGGTATTTTTTCTGCTTTGCATTTGATGCATTATTCCCCTAGAATTTTATCACAAAAAATTAATACAGAAATAGAAAAATTATTTTAAAAGACTTTAAACAGGTACGTAAAATCTCACTTAATTTTTCAACTCCTTATTTCCCCATCCACAAGGGAATAATAATGAGGGTATTATTGTACTACGGGGGGGTGAAGTATCCTTTTCCCCTGTGTCATCTATTTACACCATAAATGGTCTGAGAGCAAGATTTAAGTGTTTATATAGCATTTATAGTAATGATGCTTCTAGATATATGCAATATGAATACATCTGGACACAAAAGGGATTTTGGAAATAAAACCCTATGAATTATTTGAAATATTCTCATCTACATTACTAATAAGATTCAGCTTTGGAAAAAAATAAGTGTCAGTTAAACAAAATTATGTAACTCTTGTAAAAATAGAATAATGTAGGCATTTTACATTTTTAACTTGTTAACAGCATATTGATGGCTCTAGCAGAGCAACTTGAACACTATTGTTTGGTTTGTTTCAAAATTATATTAATGATTGTACGAATCAATGTGGACTATTTAATAGCTGGAACAATTCTGAAAAGCACCAGCAAGGCAGCATAAACTTGCATCATATCTACCTTGGTCAGAAGGATTATACCCAAGCCTTTTAATAAATCCTGTCCCAAGTGCCACCAGAGAGGCCGAAATATGAAAAACCCTAAATGCAAACAGACAACCAGAAAGGATGTCACAAATTGGTTTTTTTAAATGCAGAATGTTTTTTCACTGAGGAAGGAACTCTATGACCAGAATAAAGGACAGCCTGGGGGAAAGGGTGCCAAAACAGGTTTTTAACTCCCCAAAGGTAATGAACAATTCTGGAGATCTTCTAGAATAATTAGAACTCTGAAAGCAGAAGTTGCATTCAGGTGGCTTTTTGTTGTAGCTGTTCTGAACAGATCACTAAGTCTCACGTGCTAAGTATAAGGTTGTTATACCTGACTAAGAAGTTCTTTGCAAGATTTATTTCTAGCTCTCAGACATCCCCAAAATAGGGGCTTACTGGTATACTTAAAAATCAATGCACCTGTTGTCTTGTACTATGGCTTTGGAGACTGACTTTGAGGGATTTCATTAGGAATACTACTTGAGACCTTAGCTCTTAAAGAACAGTTTTAAGAATTTCTTAGTTATATTAGAAAGGACATTTACCATGTTGAATGATTATCATTATTTTTGTTTCTTTGTGTGTTTACAGTGACGTAGTGACCTAATATTTTCTTCTAAACCACAGACATGTTAATTTCTCATAAGATGCAGTGTCTTTTGCTGCCTCAAATGAGAAATTCTGAAGTTCTGACATGTACATACCAGAAAAAGCATATAGTTACCTTAATGAAACCAGTTTTTAAACTGGTTTTTGCATCCCCAAATAGACAAATGAAGGAAAGTACTGCTGATCGTATATTCATTAGATCACTTTCTGTCTATAGGTGGTCTGTCTTTTTGCAGTAGCCTGTCAAACTAATTCAGTTGAGAAAATATTTGCTATTTATAAAATAAAGTGAATATTACACAAATAGGGTCTTTCATACTTGAAAGCAATTTTTTTTCACAATTATATGTAATTTGAGTAATTGACCACAGTGCTAAAACACTAGACTCTAACCAGCTGTCGTTTCAATGTTTTTGTGAAACACTGTGGGTTTTGTTGAAAAACTCCTTTTTAAAGAGAAAAAGAGAAGGAGAAAAGATAGGACAAACTGAATGTTTCACATGTAACCATTTTCTACAATTTTATTTGCTTTGTTTTAGTAAGAAGAAAATAAATTTGCCAAAGCCTATCATCAAACTTCCATTTTTACATCCTACCATTCCTATAAGAAACAGCAACCTTTTCAACATACTTGTAACAGCACTGCCTCTATTTTAAGGTTGATGAGATGTAACTCCTTGAAACAGAAAGTCTAATTTAAAACCAGCATAGTAATCAATTAATATTTTGTACAACATTCTAGTTGTTTAGGATTCATTTCTGGTACCATGTTACAGGTGTAAGTCAAACACTTCTGACAGCACCATGTTCACAGGGAATTTAAAGTCAGTAGTACAATGAAGGCAGATTTTTCCACACAGATTATATTTCCTTACCTGTTGATGAAAGAGATCCCTGAAAAGACTATTCTTAACCACCCAAATCAACTCTCGGTTCTGTCTCTCAAAAAACTGTTAAGAGTAGGATCCAGTCCAACTTGTGCCTAAAATTTCAGATACCTCCTAAAGTCTGTGTGAATTCTTTATACTGTCAAAGAACAGAACTTCATGACTTTGAAGGTTCCCAAAAGGAAATTCTGTAAACTGGGCCAGAAACCTGTTTTTCTTCCCCTGACTTGGAACAACTGTATTTGTAGAGAAGATCCTCATCTGAAGGCTTTTAAAGGCACATACATCTCTCTACCTGCCTTAGAAATATTCCTTTACTAGCTCAGGTTACGTGGGAAAGGTCCTACAGACCCTAAAACTTTGGAGGAAGCTAAGCAGAATGAGACCATAACATTTTCTGCGGAGTAGCTCCTCATGCTCACAGACCTCACAGACCAAAGTGCTTCACGCAACTGAAGAATCTGTTCTAAAAATACCCACATATCACAGAATCACAAAGATTGGAAAGGACCTTCAAGATCATCAAGTCCAACCGTTAATCCAGCACCACCATGTTCCCTAAACCATGTCCCGAAGCGCCACATCCACACGTTTTTTGAACACTTCCAGAGATGGCGACTCCACCACCTCCCTGGGCAGCCTGTTCCAATGCTTGACCACCCTCTCGGTGAAGAAATTTTTCCTAATATCCAATTTAAACTTCCCCTGGTGTAACTTGAGGCCATTTACTCTTGTCCTATTGCTGGTTACTTGGGAGAAGAGACCAACACCCACCTCACTACAACCCCCTTTCAGGTAGTTGTAGAGAGCGATAAGGTCTCCCCTCAGCCTCCTCTTACAAGCAAAAGTCCTGCCAAATAATATTGAAAGTTTAAAGTGAACACCTTATGTCAGTACTAAGCCATAAATAAGAAATTAACTTCAGAAAAGCACAAAAAATAAGAAATTAACTTCAGAAAAGCACAAAGTTATGGTTTCGTACACATGCCTATATAAACCTCATGAGTATAAGGCAAGTCTTAGCAATGGAAATACAAAAGTACAGAAAAGTATCAAAGAGAACATCAAATAAGACAAGTAGAAATCTCTTACTGGTTCTTTCAGGCCTTTGAACAATCCTAGTCTTCTTATTCTGAATTCCACTTTCATGAAGTGCCTTAAACCAGTCTCTCAATCTGTTTGCAACCTCCCTGAATTCCAGGTCACGGCACACTGTAAAATAAAATGCAGAGCTGTTTAATGTTTTTCTCCTGGTTGCTAAATAGAACTTTTTTTAGCATAGTTTGAAAAGGTAAAACACATAAAATAATACAAACATGTATGTTCCACAGCTTGCTTTGATTCATGAAGTCAGTTTCATTACTTAGGCATGCCTTCAAAAACCAATTAGGGTCCTCAGAAAAAAATGCCTGATGTATAAAGCAATTATGAAATTATATATATCTAGAAATTAAAAACATCCTTTGCAAACTACTATGAACAGTTCTGGCACAGGTATTTTCACATCTTACTGTAGATGAGATTGTAAGGCAGAGACACCCATGACAGTCTTTTGGAGTTTCATTGCTATGTTCATTAAGGCAATAGTAACAAAAGCACTACCAGAACAGGCTGGAGATGTGATTTAGGCATATAATGCAGGAACACTCAACTTGCTTTCCTATGCTGAAGCATGAGAAGAGAAGATAAGGTTGACAGAAAACGTGCTTCAGGAGTGTCCCAAAAGGTTATTTGATTGAATGTAGTTTTACAAGACAATATCCGTTGACACCTAACCGCAAACAGGCAACCGTACAGGCAACACTTGGTGATGGAAGGATGGCAAAGGTAGAAAAAACACGCGAGACCAAAGAGAGCATCTGTAGCATCAAGAGCAGCAGATTAGTAGCAGACTGGCTGAAGTGTTGTACAGTACTGGTAGTTAGTACTGAAGGCAGAAGCAGATAATAGAGATATGCAGTGAGGAGGCCTATTCACCTTCAATATTAACCTGCTGGAGAAAAGGTGTGCTTGGAGCAAGCAGATATCCCTACCAGAACTCTTCCGATTTCATGTGTTTGAGAGAAACTGGGAGAAGACAAGAGAAATAACAGGACCTGGAAGATGACAAAAGCAGGACGGGCACTGCATGTATGCCTCCCTAGGTAACAAAACACCTGCCACTGCCCTTGTCAACAGTTATCGCTTCCAAATCAGGATTGCTTCCCAGGTCTACCAGTAACTGACTAAGCTACAGTCTGAAGAGCTCATACCTAAGTTAGAAGAGCTTCACAGTGTTGCTCTTGAACATAAATCTCAAGTTCAGTTTACTTACCCTTTATTAGGTAGCAATCCGTTAATATTTGGTGACAGAGCCTTCAGCACACTTTATTAAACTGAACACTGTGAAACACCTATTTGTTTTTTAGAGTAAGACTGAAACACGTCATTATGTCAACAACTATCAACACCTGTACAACAGCAGCAGGCACCTAAGCATTTGTTTATTAATTTTTTGCTGAAGTCTCTCTTCAGACTTTGATTCTCTCTATGAAAGACTTAGGTGCAATCTATACACACATTTGCATGTATTATGAACTGACATTTTTATAAAACTTGTATTGTGCTTTTCTTGTGTGTAATGGAACAAATTTTTTTTCTGATAACTCTATCAGGAACTGGGGGACAAATTTTTTTAATGATACATGGGCATGTATGCTCAAAAATGTCATATCACAGCAACTAGATGAAAATGGTCTCCTGAGTCAAGACTACACATCATAATTCAAACTTGTGGGATTTCTACATTTGCTACACCACCACCGTCCTTTACCAATCCTTGCACCAGCTGACAGGTCAGCATACAGAATCAGATATAACTTGGGACACGCTGCTCCTCTTTAATTTCCCTTCCCATTATGGGTGAAATAGAATAATATCTTTCCCTTCTCTGACTACCCTTCCTTGGTTTAGAGAAAGACTTACAGAATTGAATCAAAGGTATGGAGCACAGCACAATCACTAAGGGTACGTGACCTTCCATCTAACAGCTTCGATTTATCTAACCTGCACAATACTGTGTAATACTACCACAGGTCCCAGAAATAACACAGCTACATTAATGTGGTGCACCGACCTGGCAATTTTCATCTACTTCTAATGTGTCTATATGCAGTGCTACTCTGATTAACCTCTGATGCTGAGGTGACCTACCAAGAGCCAGCATATAAACTCATTTACAGGCACACAGACACACACACATATGAATATATTCATATGTGAATGAATGAATATATTCATGTGTGTGTGTATATAAAAAAGGGAGAGCATGACGAAGTGCCAGCTACAAGTAAAAGCTTAGCCTGAATAACATTAACAGAAAGATGCACATGGCAGCCGCATGATGGAGAAAATGTATGAATTCCTCCTTTCTGCAGAAGCAGAAATAGACACACTGAAGCTGATCATCTCCTAAACTCATTAAGGTGCAAAAACAAAGCACCAAGAAAAGGAGATGGTACCTCTTTGGCTATGAGGTATAAGAATAAAATAGTTTGCTGTTTCAGCATCTGGTACCACCCACTGTAATGTACAATACGACATAAAAATGACATTTTCTGTGCTCCTGTGAATTGCACTCCTTTCGAAATGAAAGGTACATATGGCACATTTTGGGCATCAGACATCCCGTATCAGGTCTGAGATTAGGGGCATTCTTCCAACTTCAACTTCTTATAACCCTTTTCCCAATCTTTGCCTGACAATTTAAATTATGGTTTTTATCTCAAAACAAAGAATGAGAAAATTGTAATAATTTTTTAGTTCATTTTAATGATTTTGATAACATTACCACAGGAATAGATCACCTTCAAAAATCAAGGCAATGCAAAACAAACTGATTAAAACTGTCACTTGCCTATTTTACACCCCATAGTAAGCTGGAGTCAGCTCTCACACATAGCAGGTAATTAAATTTACTATATTATTAATTTAAACGCACAGTGAAGTTTTGGTTCCTGACATTTCTAAGATGTCAAATAATAGCAGATGTCTTCTATATGTGAAATATATATGAGAGAATCAGCAGAACTATACTAATCCACACACTTAATAATTTACATGGACAAACTGTTCTCAGCAAGAATCTAAAGCATGGGTTTATAACAATGGTCCATATTTCAATATTTGACTATCATAGTTTTTTTTCTCAAAGAACACTTCGTTCATTTACTAGCATCTTAGAAAAAGATTTAAATGGTAGAACCAGCCAGCAAATTAGAATTCTTGCCATGAAACTTTCTATCAGGATGTTTAAAATATGTTAAAATTTTGAGTTGGTTATATAATAACTAATCAATCATGTGATTTAATTTTGACTGCTGAAAAGTAAAATACACTGGACATTTTTTCTGGTTCCTGATCTCTCACCCCCACCTTTTTTTTTTCCCCCTATTTCGGAATTTCCCACTGAGAAATTTAAGTTTCAGATTTCAGTATACTTACTATTTCCCAAAATGCTTTTCAAGATCTAGCTATCATAACATTAAAATAGCAGAATAAGAGTGAAAAAAAAAAAGAATGTATTTTTTATTTTATGGTTCCTGTTCAGTGGTTTTGGTTGGGGCTACTTAATTCCCTACCATCTGATGCCAGTATTCATTCACTTCCATGGTTACACTTGCATATGGTCCTCTCTAAACATTCTGTTATATTATGTTGTTTGAAACATTTCAGAAACATAAAACAATCTGTTGAAAATAATTCAGTTTTTTATATTGTGATTACTGGGAAAAAAAGACAGTACTATCCTAACATGAGAATTAGAAAATATATGTATAAAAAAGAGACTTTATTAAAATGTGGTTATTTTATACTGGAAAATGACAAAGCAGAAAACAATTTTACGTAAGTGTGTGAGAACAGAGGGTATTAGTAGTGGCAAATACATCCTTAAAGTAGTATAGCTATTTCTATAGTTAGAGACTAGCATTTGAGCACCTTTGGGCCAACACCTCCTATTTCCTAAGTTGTTAGGTACAAGGTGCTTGGACTACTTAAGCCATGACAGTGGGAGGAAAGCTGCACTCATTACCCATCAGGTAACTCAGAGAAGCAGATGAGCACTGCCTTGACAGAGAAATGTTCTCAACGGAAAAGACCATCTTTTGACAGTTCCCAAAAGGTAAATCAGGTAGTAAACCCCCAGTTTGGTCCCATCTCAACACACACGAGCCAAAACTTGACAGAAAAGAACAACCACATACACTTCTTTCTTCACACACAATGGTGCTTACAATATATTCTATATAAGTAGCAATTCGTGTGGCATCTACAAAGTTAACTTCTTAACATTAAATTTGCGTAATATTTTCTTCATTAAAATTATATATTTAAGTGAATTAGAAAAGCTCTAAAATTATAGTATTTTCAGGTTTGGGGCTAAACAAGATATTTACTGCTTCAAATAGTGTACTTATAAATATCCTATGATTCCAAATAAATTTAATTATTATTAACATAGTACATGAAACAGTGCACCTTTCATGAACCTGCTTCCATGTTGTTATAAACACATAAAACCAGAAATTGTGTATTAGCTTTTTTGCATGTTCTTATATTAGGAAAATAATATGGAAGCTGCTCTAGAGCTGTCATACGTACGCATAGCAAATTGCAAAACTGAATACAACTCTAACGTCATATAGTAGAAGCCATATTTTACAAATTTCCAATAAAGCATTTTTGTACAGTATGCATGAATAGTGAATAGCTAAAAGGAAATTCCAGGACAATTCATAACATTATTCTTTTACAGCTTTTTGTACAATTGTGCTTTACATCTATGGTTCAAACTTATTCATAAAAATAGGGGCTACCATAACCTAATACATCACGAATAGTGCACTGTTTTAATGTTGATTCAAACCTTAACTTTTTTTAATTTGGATCAATCTGATCAGACTACTCACCACCCTGCAACAAGTAAAAGCAGCACACTGAGCAGTTAATTCTCAAGTTCTCAAGTTAGGAAAACAGCATAATTTCTGGCTTACAGGGCAAGTACCATAGTCAGGTACAGTCTAGGGTAAAATTTTGTTTAAGAACTTATACGCTGCCCAGGGAGGTGGTGGAGTCACCATCACTGGAAGTGTTCAAAAAAACGTGTAGACGTGGCACTTTGGGACATGGTTTAGGGGGCATGGTGGTCTTGCGTTGACGGTTGGACTTGATGATCTTAAAGGCCTTTTCCAACCTTAATGATTCTATTCTATATGTAGTGCAAACTTTAAATAGACTGTTGAATAATACATATGGCCTAAAATTATCTCTGTTTCTCTATCAATCTACTGAACAGAGCTGTCTCAAGTCTCATCATCTTGCAGAAAGTCCAATTTGTAAAAAAATCTCTTTTCAGAAAGAAAATACTTTCGGTGACAAAAGAACAAAAATTGGGGGAAGTAATTCTGGGAAGTAGCACAAGAACTTTTGGGAGGTGGTGATGGGCCTGTCAGCTTTAACGTTATGCAAGTTTAAATTAGACATGGGGTGGATTCACTGTTTTGAGACTTTTCGATAAACTCTTCTTTCATTTTCTCTCCCTTTCTAAAGAAACCCCTTGTGCTTTCTGCTTGTCCTCTCAATTTCCTATGCTTCCTGCCCTGGAAAGGGACAGGGTCAATGTCTGGATAACATGCAGCCACTGCAAGAAGAAGGTGTGGGACAGGATGTAGCAGCTTTCTGTTCTCGCTCCTGTCCCTGGCTCAGTACACACAGATGACTGTCTGAGGAAAGTAGCTGGCACTGGCACTGCTCCTGGTTCACTACCTTGTCTCTTCCACGGGAGCTGCAGAGGCGTCTCCAGAGAAACTGTGGGATGGGCTACTGGGGCTAGGATCCTGCTCCTGCTGCAGCCTGCCGCCCCAGCCTTCCTTCTTTCACCAATGGGCTTGTACAGCAGTAGACTGATCACGGCACAATGGTGTTAAACTGTGTATCAGTCCAGGGCAAGATGACTTACTATATAAAACATCTTACAATTTCGGTGAGCCAGATAGCAAGCAATACAATTCATGTCTGAAATTATTTGAAAATTATTGGAAATTAAAATATTCTCTGCTTAAACTTTTTAAAGTAGGAAGCATCCAACTTTCATAACACAAAAGAAAGTCAATAAAACAAAATATATGTAGCTCAGATTACTTAACAGCCAATTCATCATCAAAAGAGTACATGCGATAAATACGTTACTGTCTTATTTAAGAAGCATAAAGCAAGCAGAGTTGATAATAAGTTAGAGAAACCTACCTCCATTTTTTCATAGTTTTTTAGTTAGTAAGTTAATTTATGAAAAAATACATAGAGGTTAGCCAGCAATAACTTCATTATATCTGAGGCAATTTTTTTAGTAGCAAGAGATATTTCTGCCCACACAAAACATGAGTATAGATTAATTGCTTACACATTCAGTCCATCAAAAAACGAATGTTACATAGACAGAAGTAATTCTAAAAAGTGCAATGATTTTTGCCACATGTATTAGTGCCCATGAACATATATGATTAAAATCGCTGGAAAATAACAGAATTTGTTGGGTCATTCAAAAAATAAAAAATGGTGGTGCTTAGATATTAGCTTTATTTGGTATCAGCTCTCTGAGCATTTCTATATCAAATTAGTACACAGATTCTGTATTACTTAATATAATATTATACTATTATGGAATTTCCCCTTCCTTTTTGTTTCATAATAAAGTCATATTTCTACACTGTGGCCAAAATGACTACGGCATTCTGAATAAACTGAGGGCCTCAGACTAAAGAATCACATTTCATGTTCCATGTATCGGGTCTGCCATATATAAACAGACAAACTGAAGATTCTTATCACATGCGTTATTAAAAAAGTATAAAATCCTTCCTAATATCTTCCACATGTTAAAGATATGACTTTGAATGTCAAATACCTTTGACTATATAACAGTTTTTTTCTAAAAGGACTTATCACACTTCAGATTTTTGTTCCTGTTTTGACATGTAAAAAGGAAAGAAGTAGCAGAATAACCTTTAAAACAGTAAAGTAAACAATTTAATTCCCACTCACACAGAAACTTATCAGTAAGTTTTGGTCAACTTTCCAAGAACATTCAGCTGAACACAGAACAGATGTAAAAGACTAATCAGTCTAAAAAGTTGCTTTCGGAAAGTAGTAAGAAGCAGAGAACAATATTCAGACATTATCACAGTTACAAACACAATTTTTTTTGCAAAGGAGCCAGGCTGCACAACGTAAGCACAAGTTATGCTTAAGTAATATCTTTACATCACAAAAAAAAAAATCAGGTATATTTACTAAAAATGTTTACATTTGGCTTTGTTTCTGATCTGTATCCATTTGCAGTACAGTACCTGCCTCAGCACTCCACCTTAATTCACATGGATTTATGTGAATAAACCTTGTATTCTGTAACAGAGAAGATCAGCCTAACACTCCGTTCACTAGAACACTATTTCCCATTGAAACATGCTTGCTCACTGTTATGCTGTATTATGAAAAATTATATTAATTAATGAGTTAATGCATTCTAGGGTAAGTTTAGGGACTTTTTGTCCCAGTGATTGGCTTCTAAAGATACGTGCTGCTGAAAGTATTGTACACGTTGATCTGTACTGATTTAAAATAGGTCGAGATGAGGTAATTCAGATCTATTCAGACTGTTATTTCACCCGATAGACTGGGAGATGAATCTTTAATGGCAAAAGACAGACAATAAAGGTTGTAAAAGGTTACACAGTAATAAAAAAATGCACACTTCTGTTTTTGTCTAATGCCAATGCAACACATTCTTGCTATTACAATCAATTCTAGTAGCCATTAAGAGAATTAGTATGGGGTAAAATGAAGTCACTAGCTCAAAGGTTACTGGAGTCTCTTGTCATTTAAAGTAATAAAAACTGACTGTCTTTTAAAACCAACATATGCAAAAAATGAAGGGATCTGAAAACTTACAGGCACCCAATCCAGAAACATCTTTATAATAAATATTATTTAAATGTTAGGTGGAACCAACTGTTCAATTTGTTTTCACATACAGTAAATGTTACAATTAGTGTTGGCATTTGAATAGAATTTACTGATTGGAGGTAGAATATTTGAAAATGTTAATCAGTATGCGTTCTTTCAGTGTCTTTCAACTCAAGCTAATTGATGAAGAAGTAAAAATAGTGCTACTGAAAGCTATAAAGACATGCAGAACATATTTTGGGACTAGCATAATGGATTGAATTCCCTAACATATTTAAACCAGTCTTAGCTTCCTGACATAACAGAAAATAAGTTATTTTAAAAGTGTATACTTTTTATATAAACACACTGAGACATATATATATATATATATAAAAAATTATCTGTAGTTTAACCAGAGTGAATCATTACCGTATTGTCATAATAAGCATACTGTATTAAGGAGTAGCTTTTGTTAGGTGAAGGGTCAAAAAGTGATTTAGGAAAAAAAAAAGCAATAAACACACGCCACACTATGCAGCATCATTGACATTAACATATGGGACCACAAGGCTGCAGACAGAACCTATGTCCTTGTATGCGTAGGGAAGAGATACGTTCACCGACTTTTTCAGCAGCAGACCTCAGTTCAATAGTCAATTCTAAGAGCAGGAGGCCTGGGAAGTGTGAAGGAAGCTATATAAACCTAAAGAAATTATTCACACACAGTTCAACAGTAATTTAACTGTAGAACTCACCCACCGATCTGTCATCTTTTGTGCCCCTGTGTTGGGTTTGCATGGCAAGGTTTTGGTAGCAGGGGGGCTGCAGGGGGGGCTTCTGTGAGAAGATGCCAGAAGCTTCCCCTGTGTCCGTCAGAGCCAATGCAGCCGGATACAAGATGGACTCACCACTGGCCAAGGCCGAGACCATCAGGGACAGTGGCAGTACCGCGTGCAGGGGGGGCTGCTGGGAGAAGATGCCAGAAGCTTCCCCTGTGTCCCACAGAGCCCATGCCAGCCGGCTCCGAGATGGATCTGCTACTGGCCAAGGCTGAGCCCATCAGTGATGGTGGCAGCGCCTCTGGGAGAACACAGCTAGGAAGGGAAGAAAAACCTGTGCAACTGCAGCCAGAGAGAGGGGTGAGAACGTGTGAGAGGAGCAGCCCTGCAGACCCCCCAGGTCAGAGCAGCAGGAGGGGCAGGAGGGGCTCCGGAGCAGAGGTTCCCCGGCAGCCCCTGGGGAAGCCCATGGTGAGGCCG
>NW_010515298.1:5692-16990 GCF_000687285.1 Phaethon lepturus | reverse complement strand
TGCAACTGTGGCCAGACTGAGCTCTAGAACAGTTGCTTTGCTGCAACTTACACTGTCAAAGACTTTGTGAGACTTAAATCTACATTCTTGTCAACATCAAAAGAAAAGAGCAACTATACAGTCCAAGATAGACAAGGCTTCTCACTGGGTTATACATCTAAATTGAAATCATTGCTCTGTCCTTACAGAACGTCAAAACCACTTGCATGTTGTTAATCTTCAGGTGTATCTTTTTCAGTCTTTACATTTAGAGCTAATCACTCCTTTTCAACAGGTATTCACTAGAAGAGGGTCTTGTACTTGGATGCTCCACAACAGAAATCAGCTCAACTCCTTTCATGTACTGCTCCAGTGAAGGATGGAAGAAGCTGCGGGAGAAAAATATGTTGTGAAATAATACAGTGTTTTGTGCATGGGAAGAGCCTTTCTCACCCAGCTCCTGCTAAAACAGATACCTGATGTTTTAGGATCCTTTCCCCTTTTCATGCTCAGGACTCGGTTCAAATTCTATGCAAAATGCTGTGTTGTGAGGAGAGTTGAGAATCTGATCTAAATTAGCTCTGTTTTAAACTGGAAGTTGAAACAGATGACTTCCAAAGGTGCTTTCCAAACAAAATTATTATGTTCCTAAGGCTACTGTTCAGTATAACTTTTCACCGGTTGTCAAAAAAGAAAAAAAATTAGATGTCTAGACTTAAATAGTCATGTCTGGTGACAGCAGTCAGATTCTGATCCAAATATACTCAATGCTCAATGCCATGAAGTCATCATGGCATAGAGAGGTAACCCAGAAAAGATGAAATACATATAATTGAGATTATAGGAATATAAGTAAGATATTCACCTTTGAAAATTAGATAAGCAGAGTTGGAGATAGCTTTAAATAGAAACAAGAGGTGCAAGTGGCATATACTCTGTCTGAGCTTATAGCTGGCCTGGATGACAAACACCTTCATTGAATGATCCTATGTTGTACCTAGAAGTGGGCTGAAGGTCAGAAGACTTGCTTAAAGTAACCTGGATTAACCTGGATAATCCAGAAATAACATAATCACCTCTACTTTAGAAATTTTTACTTGGGGATACTTTTGACTTTTGGGAGTGAGCAGATTTTTTTTTTTCTTTTTCATTTTGTAGGCCTATTCTTTCATTACTGTAGATTATTTTGGACATGAAATCAGTAGAAGTTACACTGACATTTTAATTACTGATCAAAAATGAGGACTGGAACAAGCCAATGAAATAAGCAAAAAACTTTCTCAACAAACAAAACACAAAAGAACTCATCTGAACCAGTTTTAAACTGTTTGCCCTGTATTCTTTTTTTTCCAAACAGCAGCTCAATTCTTCACATAATATAATGAATAACACACGCTAAACATTGAACAAATAGGTCTGTAATTATACTACGGGGTCTTGGTGACACTGATAAAACATTCACCATCACCCTCTCACTGGAATTAGGCTAATTATGTACATAGTTGGGTGTCCATTAATCCTATTATTATTATTATTATTTAACAGTATTATTCATAATTTAAGTTTTCCTTCCTTTAATTTCAGCTCTGTAACAAACGAGAATGTTCCATGCTTAATTAACAGCCAAAAGCTTGAAAGTACAGTATAATGGGACATTATGGGGGCTCTATAGCGAGTTAATGACATAGCAACCAGCTAATGAGAATAAAAAATTTTTACAATGGCATTCTAAAATGAATGGCACAAAAGTATAAGTTGTGTCAAATAATATCAATGCCGGTATCCTTACTTAGTCTTGTAAGATAGACTTTAGGACCATATCCTGCACTCCTCAGAGAAACAAGATTCATCCATAACCTAGCAGTGGCTTGCTTTATTAGGAGGAAAGTTAGCTTAGTAAACCTGTGCTACTGCATTAGCAGTGCCATGCTCAGTCTCTCTAGGAGCCATTCATCTTAGGCCAAAATCTCTCTCATACCAGGGAATAAATGCAGCTACAGGAGAGGAGGAACGGCTAAGGCTGAAAGAGTCTTGTTATACAAATACCTCTTTATAAAATTGCTTTTCATCTTGGGTCATATTAGTCTGGCTTGCAGATGGCACTCTTCTCTAGACACCATGGAAAAGGCGACTTCTAAAGAAGGACGCTTTACTGAATTCAGCATAATACTGATATTTGAGGGGCCTGGATTTTATTCTTATTCAGGTACACGTTCACTGAGCAATATTCAGGAGATCTGTATACCCCGTCCTCATATGTAAAAGGGTAATAATACTACTTTGCAGCAACAAGGTGTTGCTGTGACTATCTTCCACAATGGCTGATTGGAGGATAATGAAGAAGAAGGATTTTCAGGTAACTGATCATTCTTTGACTGCACAACAGCCTAGCATTTTCCACAAAGTTTTGCAGTATTAGTGCTACTGCAATTAAGCCCCCTAAAAATTTACTGAAGTAACTATATTTTTACATTGTGATTACAGTCGCATACACAAGATACTCTCTATTCTATCTAATTTAGCAGAGGCTGAACTATTAATTACATCTTTCATCTGGGAATACTTCTCTGTGCTTGTTTAAGAATAGCCAGAGTTGCAATCAGCCTAAGATATTTCTCTATAACAAATGAAATCACTTACTTTCCAGAAATGCTTCTCCCTCCTTTGGCTCAAAATGAATCCCTTATAATCCCATGTTTTGCATCAGAGACGTAACTTCTGGATGGCTACATTTAAATTACATGAATTCTTCCCCCATGTTTACCTGATTTGCAAACTATTCTAAAAGTGCCTTTTAAACTAAGACTCTTACTCTCATTATCACCTACACCAGTAGGTGTGAGTGTAGATCTCAGCTGATAATCCTTCATGCGGGTAATGCAAAACTCTGTCATAAAGTGGTAACCAGGCTGTGTTGCATCATTTCTAGTTCTGTTACCACAAGTCTGTGGTCTCAAAACCTGCTCCTGAATCCAAAGGTTGGACTGTGAAGTCAGCTCTGATTCAAGACACATCAAAATGACTTGCTGCTCAGTGAAACAAAATTACATATTTGACTTTGAGGGGGAGAAGGAAAAGATGGATATCTTTCACCCATCTACCCCAATAATTTGTGGAAAAAATAGGCAGAAAATTGATTAATATGGAATTGTATATGGAATTATATAAACATGTAAGTGAGCAAAGGTGAGCTATCAGTTTTAACATACAAATAAGGTTGCATGAGAGAAAGGAAAAGGCACATCAAACAGCATGTCATGGTGTCTCTATAGAAGAACACATGCCTTTTCTTTACAGTGAGGATGAAAATACTACAGCAGAAAAAAGGGTTTTTTCCAGTTGGTGCTGTTTTCCTGCCTTCGTGGCATTTGTTTCAGTAATTACATTTTCCTCTTCAAGTTTCTACACCGGTTTCAATCTGAGCTGAACACTGGTAAGACTAATTTTGATTTGCTAGAAAGGTCTGACAAGACATGTAATTGTTTACATTTGAGAAATTAACCCTAAAACCAAAATAAAACAAAAGAAAATAATTTCTTATTCAAGTGTTATTGGTCCTGCACATATTCTGCGTCAAGAGAAATAGAATTACCATCTCTCTCATTCCCTTTGCACAAATCAGAAATGAAAGCTAAATAACTGGGCATACCATGCCAAACACTCATAAATAAAATCAGCCCCCAAATAAGCAGTATTCATAATAAAGATATGCAAATAGCATTGACAGAAGCCATGCAAATAATTTCACAAGTAAATCAGGGTGAGTGATGAGTAATAAATTCCAGTTTGCCTGGAATGGCAGAAATTTAGACGAATTAGTGAAAGGTGGGAATGTTTTAAAAGCAGATGGAAAGATGGTAATAATTTGATCAAGTGCAACTGGACACTGTAAAATATTCCATCTTTCACTTCAGGATGAGACACACATGTGATTAACTTCTTCCAGATTTATTTTTGTAAGTCTTTTGGGTGGAGATAAATGTACAGATATACCAACAACATCATGTAATTGAATACAAACCTAATCCAATAACTATTAGAACTAGGGAAAAATTTTCTCTTCATTATTGTGGAGTTTAAGTGAAGCTCCCTCAATAATGCTTGTAGAAGGGACTTTAAGACACGGTCCTATCTTCTCCTCAAAACACTAATTTCTTTCCTGGCTGCATTATGTAAGAGAAAGGGAAGCAACAAAGGCAACCCTGAAGAACACAGACATGCCAGTGATTCACAAAAGAGAGAATCACTTGCTGTCTCTTTAGACAACCCTTATGCTCTGTTAATTCTTATATCTGATGTCTAGGAACTAGGGTAACAGGTATATGAGAAACTGCAAAGACAGATAAATTGGACAGTTTGATGAGACAGAATCAAGAGTCTTAAGCTCAGCAAGACTCATGTGCCCCAGGTACCTAGGCAGAACTCTGCCTTTTCATACACAGACTTTTAAGATGAAATACTACAACACCATGTTATTTGTACACAGCGCTCTCAGCAGTTGGTATGTATATATTCTCCTTGTGTAATAAATGGCAAGACATAAAGATTATAACCAGCAACTTAAAGCTTGAGGTTCTACTATTACACAACTGGATCCTTGGTCACACACCTACAGTGGAGCCAAAGACTGTTTCTAATTATTCGGCTAGAGTTTATGACATAATTTTTTAAGTTACTTATCAAAACAATAGATGAACAGTTTTCCAAACAGGAATATGAATTATCTATCCCATTAAAATTTCTTCAGGGAAACATTTAAAGTAAAATTCCCAAACAAGGAGCCAGTCCTTCATTTGTCACAGCTTCATTTCTCCTTCAATTCCTTCTCTTTCAGAAGGGAAATTTTTTACTAGCTTCTTTTTTTTTCTTCTCTGCCGATTTTTTTCCAAGGCACAAACTTTAGTCTAATTTCTTAGGTGACTGCGATGCTAATCAAGCAACTCAAGACAGAGAGGTACTGAAAATAATCAAATGTGAAACTGTCCAGGGAAAACACTCCACTTTGAAGTAAAAGAGAGGAAATTGTCATTTTGAAGCCACTAGAGACAGCCTTCCTGTTACAAAGAAGACCCTGGGGAGTCACTACCTGATTTGCTCTTAGTCAGGCTGGCATCTCAGTGACAGGGCAATTGTAATTAGGAAGAATAAAATGAGAGATGTGCCAGCTCCCCAACTTGTAATTCAGTGAGAGACATTAAAGACACAGCATTTTGTTTAATTTTTGAAGAATCAGGCACTGTGCTAACAGGTAGCAGGACTTCCCCCTATGGGGATGACTTACAAAAAATCTGAATTTCTCTCCATGCAGAGAACAAATATGATACAGGCAACAGATCCCAGATGGTTATGTTCTTCTTGCTGGAATTTTAGGCAATCTTTAGGAAAAGTTAAGATAGAAAATCAGGCATTGGGATTTTTTATTTTCCTTCTGTGTTCAGTTATGCAAGAGGAAAACAATGGAGTTTCACTGAGGTAACAGACATCAGAATCTGATCTTTCCTCTTTTCACCTAGCTAATGAAAATTACAGGGTACAGATGCATCAAAGACAGCTCTTATCTTTGCCATTAGAATCAGTAACTACAGAAGAGAGTATTTTCAGTATATTTTTCTGGGAATTTACAATTCATTGCCAAGTAGAAATACAGTTGTCCTATCAAATGTGTAAAGTTACATATGTAAAAACTAAAAATCCATATTTAAGAACTGAACTCCATTCAAAAACTCTTTTAAAGTGAGCTCTCATACATGGTTCTGATAGAAAAAAATGCACAATGGGCAAGTTTGATGCCAATCTTCATCTCCAAACATGAACTAAAAAACTCATATAGAAACAGCATCCCCTTTAAAGCCAACAAACAATCTACCAACCAAACAAAAACCCCTCACCCAGATGTAGGCACAGGATTGCAAATAATAAGTGAGGATGGTTATGAAATAATCAACTGGCGGCTTACATATAAAGAAACATGCTACACTTGGGCACTGAAACATGCCAGTATATAGCGTATATACATTTTTCTTCCTTTCTAAGAGTGCATTTTAAAAGTGGAAGAAAAAGTTACAGAAGCCTGGAGAAAATTTGTATTTGAATGATTCTTTCATATGGTTGGCCAACCCTTGGAAATCTACAGATACTCAGAAAAACCTTTGTGTCTTCAGACTTTTTTTCAACACAAATGCAATCTTTAATGAGGATTTCTGTGACCATTGGTGACAGAATGGTCAAGACTGCAGGGGCCACAAGTCCAAAACAATAAAGTCCTCCTCTGCCGTAACAGGTCAAGATGGTAAATACAACTTTAACCATGCTATGTCATTAACTTTAAAACTTGGCCATGTCCAATTTGTAGTAGTGCCTGAATCTAATCCTAGTGAAGTTCCTGTCTATACTACAAATTGAAGCAGGTTTGTAAGTGGGTGGGTTACTGTAATTGGTTCCTCTGGCAGTTCTGCATCTGTAATGTAGTTGGACAGGATTGTCAGGATTACCTGAAGATTTCTCTTCTCTTGGGCTGTCAGTCCTCTCTGTGTCACAACCACCAAATTCTGTTGATAATAACATTTTTCAAAGAGAAGGTACCTTCCTTTCTGACTTGCTCCAGCTGCCTCCATCACCTTGTTCTGTCATGGAAGTTGTCTACTGAAGAAGCCGACTGCTATGTATTTCTATTACTTCTAGTTCTATGTTTACCAAATTATATTCTGTATGCAGCTGTTTAGGGGCTATCTATCTATCATCTATCTATCTATCTACCTACCTATCTATCTGTTTTTTTCCCCTGAACACTGGAAATTAGCTATTCCAAACTCTGACATTACATCTTGCAAGTGTTGTCACCTCACTCAAGCCTCATTACATCAGGGGCTGTAAAACACACAAAAAAAGCATGTCCCTTTGCAGGACATCTCCACAGTTTTAAAGGAAATCAAGAAGAAGAGAAGATCTGTGCCTTTTAAGGGGAAAGAAAATGACACTTTATGTTTAAGCAAATGAAAAGATAACTGGGAGCTAAATCAGATGATTTCTATTACAACAGAGGATGAAGAAAAACTCCTTGGCTATCATATTTCCAAATGAGTAATTCTGTTTGTAACGTAATCTTTTGAGACTTCTAGTTTGAAAACTAGGATTTGAGACATTAAAGCAAAAAATTTTTACTTCTAGTCTGGTGTCCCACCATTACCTCATTCTTCAGAAGACAATCAAGCTGGCTGAAATCCCCTGGCAATATCCTGAGCTCTCTGTTTTTAAATCCTCCCCAGTCCTGTCACACCATTGCACTCAGCTGAACCCTAGCAACAGCTTTGTTTCCAATTTTCATCAACAACATAGTTAACTTTTCTGCTAGAACAAGGTCTCATGGCTCTCCTTTAATAGCCCAGCAACGACCTAAGTGTAAAATCTGTAAAGGTTTGATGGGAAATAATAATAATAGCAAATAAACAAATAAAGCATTGCAAATTACTGCTAGCCAAAGAAGCTACAGAGAATAAGAGGACTTGTATGAATACATCCATGGAAACTGGCTAGAGAGCATTTAGGCCTGTTTTAATGAGCAAAAGGACAAGCTAACAACGGCTGGAAAGTAACAGGAACATTGAATTCAACACAATTCATTGTGTTCAAATGAAACCCATCTTCAACAAAACACTTTAAAAAAATCAGTAAATAAAAGTAAAAGCTTGTTAATATCACTAGACAATGAGGATACTCCACCAAAAACTTGACAAACTTTAAATAATAATATTACCTCAGATGTGAGGGATTCTGGGTATTAGAAGGAATAACCAGCTAGGCTAGGGAGGAGGTATTAAAAACATTTAAGGGGATGCAAATGATTGACTTTCTAAGTGAAACTATATGGGCAGATGGGTGCTAAAAACTAACTTGTACACTTGATAGTTGCAGCCAACATGCACATGCAGTCCCAAGTCATTAAAAATTATGAAAGGTACAAGGCTATTATTACTCCCATTATATTTTGGATAGGTAGACAGGAGCTAGCACTTCACACTAGCCACAGGGTGCCAAAAGTCAGCTTGAGTCTATAAAAGTACACATAAGTCTGCCCAAGGTTTTGAAGATACATTTGGACTGCATACAGAGTAGCTCCTGCAAGGATAACCAATCAATCCAAGTTACCTTCTCTGCTACATTTGAAATGCTAATTGAAGCTCAAAGTTGTGTCCAAAAATCACTTTGCACCCACGTTATGCTAGCCCGCTCTTAGATGTAGCTTTGAGTCCACATCTAGAAAGTGACGATGGAGAAACTTCAGGTTCAAACCTCCACTGAAAAACAGAACTTAACTTGCAATGCATATTGAGCTTGTCTTGGCCACTTGCACTTACCCTATCTGGGATTGTGGCAGAATCGTATGAGTTCAGGGTACCCCTTCAAGGACAAAAATACCCTATGGTGGAAGAAGAGATGGGATTTGTAACAAGCTTGGTCTTGGGGAGCCAACAGATAAGTTACAGATGGATAAAGGCATGTTGGTCTGCCATCACACCAAGCCTAAGTACAATTCTTGGCCCAGAATGGTAAAGTCAGTGCAGATAGCCATATACGTTACCCACTGCTTTATTTAGAGAATCCAGCTTGTAAAAGTAATCCATACTGTAGGGGATTACACCTGTGTACTAAGCCATGAGGATGAAAAGCTTTTCACTGTTCGAATACAAATCTGGTTATTGTGTGCACAGACTAGACACAGAACTGAGTTACTAATGTGCTTAAAATTCAGGCTCCTGGTTCCAATTAGATAAATCAGTTCTTTTCCAAAGTATAAGAGAATAGGCTCATTTTCACCCCTGGCATAAGAACATGCAGGGGTGCAACGAATCTGTCTCTCAGTAGAGCTGGAAAATTCTGTGAAATATGTGATAAATATTTGTTCAAATGCTTTGGGACTTGACCCAACAAAGTATGTGTATAGATGGAAAGCAGATGAATACTCCCAGCAAAATGAAAGGAATATCTGTAGAATTATTCACAGGTTGAAATCAAGCATACACTGAAACATTTTCCTGGGTGACTCTGGTTTACGGCTGGTATGACTGTGGACACTACACACAGAACTATTGGTACATTTTATTTCAGACAGAGAGAAATCATTGCTATTATTGTTATTACTGATACTTTGCAGACCTTATAGTGGATGCACTTTGACTTTCATAGTGTTTTTCCTTGATCCTAGTATGGCTTGTTCCCATTCCCATGTATCACAAAGCAGTTTATGCTGGCATAACTGCATCTACAGTAGGCACTTACATTGGTATTTCTGTAACAGCACATCAGAAATCCATGAGAAATAAATAAATAAAAATGACACAACTCTTCTTCTCCTATATGGAACATCTGCAGCAAACATGGAGTGCATTCTGTCACATCCTTTTTTTACTTCTCAGAAAGAATAAAACAACCATCAGAAAGATGCAGGCAAGACTGAACATACAAAACTGCTTCCATACAAGAAGACATTAAATAGACCAGAGATATTTAGGTCAGACAAAAAAGGTCTGAAAGGATTGAGAGAGGTCTCTAAACTGTGAAGAAGAATAGTGAGTGAGTGTTTATTGTTTCTCATGGCACAAAAATTATAGGTAGTCAAACAGAATTATCAGATGGGAAGGTCTAAAAGCAAACAAAGGAAAGCACTTTTACATAAAACAGAATTCATTGTGTAACTTGTTGCCACAGTAACTTGTGGATGCCAACTGCATCAAGCAGATTCAAAAGATGATTAGACAAATTAATTAAAGGAATGTCCTTTGTAAAGGATAGACAAAGATGTAAACACTCTAGGTATCAAGGCTGTGTGCTGTCTGAAGATGGGGATTATTGGGGAAGTATTAATCAGTGCATGTTCTGCTTCTGGACTCTTCCAGGTCATTGTCTGTAGGATGTTGGGCTAGACTGCAGAAGGGTTTAGATCCCAGGATAGGCATGGAAACATAATTTGTCATGGCAAGCAAACATGGATGGACCTTGTCAGTCTCACCCACTGCTCTCTTTTTGCAGCTAGGCCTACAGTACCCTCATTTACTGTGGTTTTTCACCTGCCCTGTGAGTCCACACGTCCAGTGCAAATAGGTCAGACTAAACTACAACCCTCTGATTATTTTTGTTTAGCACAAATATAGTTGGAGAAGAAAAGAGGTTCTGGCACTAGATGACATCTGTGCATGGCTAACTAAAAGACTCCTAAAGGGGACTCTGTTCTAGGACCCCAGCTACAGCCACAGCTTAGCTCTGCTATCCTGTGTCCTGTCTCTTGCTTTATGGCCCCCTACACCTTGGTGAAGGCATGCAAAAATACAAAGGTTTGCTTTATTGTCAGAAATAAGTGGAGTGAATATCTAGTTGCCAAATTGCCTAGACAGCACCTCTACATAAGTTTAGAGGACTGCCAATTTCATTGCAAGCCTCTCAGTTTTCCACAGGTGCCAAATTAGGAGGTACCGTAAAAATCCAAGCCTACTACGCTTTTTAACCTGGCAGAACTGGCCAGTCTAAGTTATTTAGGTTTATATTTGCAAAGGCATCTAGGTGCCATTTCACATCCAGAATAATCACGCTCATGTTCCTGACCTTTTATGCTTTTTGCTTAAGGGCATGGAGGAAAACACTGCCCAGAAAACCCGTATGAAGCTGACTTCTAGAGCCAAACAGCCCTCTCTTACAAACATCTGAGAGCCTTCCAGTCTCCTTAGTTGTGATTAATGGGTCTATTCATGTGTGTAAAGTTATTAACAGAAATATTCAAAGAACCAGATACTAAACCAATGAGGAATGAATGAACAGGTTAAAATGGGTGTACAGAGCTGATCAGGTTATGCTGCAGCTTAACTTCTTTGTAGTGACCTAAATTATTTCTTTATAGCCTATAAAGAAAAAACAAGCCCATACAGAAAACCTTACAGCTGAGAATCCTATCTGGCTGATTGCTGGCTTGTTTTCTTTTTCCTTGCCATGGGTTAACCTTGGCTAACACGCAAACTCCCACCCAGCTGCTCCCTCCCTCCCTCCTACCCATCCGTAGGACTGGGCAGAAAATAGGAAAAACAGAAACAAGAAAGCTTGTGGGCTGAGATAAAGACTTACCAATTACTGTCGTGGTCAAACAGACGTGAAAATTAATTTATTGCCACTTAAAATAGATTTGGGTAGTGAGAAACAAAAAAAGACAAACCTTAAAGCAGTATCTTTCCTCTCACCTTCCCAGAGTCTCCAGACTCCTGCACCCACGCCGAGCTGCCCGCAGGGAGGTAGCGGGTATGGTCAGTACGCTGCAGTTTCTCTCTGCTGCTCTTT
>NW_010515298.1:5361-5666 GCF_000687285.1 Phaethon lepturus | reverse complement strand
CGGGCTCTCCACAGGCCTCAGCTCCTTCAGGAATATCCACCTGGCTCTGGCACGGGGTCCTCCATGGGCTGCAGCTTGGATACCTGCTCTGGAGTGATCCTCTCCACAGGCTGCAGAAGGATCTCTGCGGCGGGCCGGGCACTCCTCCTCCCCCTCCTCCTTCTCTGGTGTTCGCATGGCTCTTACTCACTTCTGTTGTTCCCTCCACCTCTCTGTCCACTGTTTTTTGCCATTTCTGAAACACGTTTTCACAGTGGCACCACCAGCCCGCTGACAGGCTCCGCCCTGCCCCCCGGGGTGGTCCC
>NW_010515298.1:0-5330 GCF_000687285.1 Phaethon lepturus | reverse complement strand
GTGGTGTGGCCACTGCAGGGCCGGCTGGACCCGGCTGTGTCCAGTACGGGGCGGCCCAGCCTCTCCTCACTGAGGCCGCCAGCTGCCAGCACCTGGGCGTGGGGGCCCAATACGTTTCTGAATGCTTATGTTCACTGAAACTGGGAGGAAATGCCATAGAAATCCAAAGTAGAGCATCACAAAGGGTAAGCATGTTAGGAGACTTTCACTCAGGAAACGTGGTTGTAGCAGGCTGTGCTCACACTGCTGGGACGGGCACTCCGTGGGCAGAGAAAAGTGCGTGTCTCTCGACATAAAACAAAACACAACTAAACGATACCTTCACACACACACACAAAAATAGAGTTTTGCTTCAGGGTAGATGTTTAAGGTGGAGGTAAGCCATCAGAACACAACGATCGGGGGTTTGACAACATGGCCTAACAGGTAGTTTGAATTTAGACATGACAGTTAGGCTATGGCTGAGGTACTGAACAGGCTCCAGAAGAAGCTGCCCCTCTAGGGACGCAGTTGTCCACTGCTGCTTCTGAAGCAACTGGTAATCTCGGACGGAAATTACCACTAGAGGGACCACTGGTCTGATCTCGCTGAAGAAATCCAGAGTTTCTGTGCTCCCAAATGTCAGCCGACGTCTTAAATACATGGGATCGTGGTTACTCTCTTGATGTGGGTGTCACTGGTGACGCTGTCTCCTGTGCAATTAGGCAGCCCCATCTTGCCTTCGTCTACCAGTCCCTGTTTCACAGATGGGTGTTGGGGAACACAGAGCAAACTACACCTTTCTTAAGGGATATATGAAAAGATAGAACAACTTCTCCTCTGTTTCTTAACAAGGCCTGAAGAGGACTTTGTTCACTACATTCAGCAGTAAACCTACAGGTTAAATATGAAGAAAAGCTTTAACCAGCCTCAGAGGAACTGTTCAGGCAATGGAATAAAATGCCAGAAGAACTTGTGTAAACGGGGAAATTATATTCAAGGCAGGATATGATACCTGGTTATTAGGGATGGAAAAATTCTATGAAATCAATCCTGCCACTATGCAGGGGGATGGAGTAGCTGGCCAGAGGCCTCCGTTCCAGCCTTAATAAACGTGTCTAGGAGAAGACTGCATTAGCCGTTAAAGGAGACACCAAGGGTGCAAGCACAGAGCCATGATATTAAAGGGCAGAGACAACACTCTATTTACAATAAAATAAACATCATTTACACATGTGTTACCCATTTAAGTGAGAAGATGGGAAATGGAAGCAGGCACTGTCAGGCTACATTTAGAATAGATGTGTTTGATGGAACATTTCAATGTGCTTCGATTGAGACCCCTGCTAGTTTCCTTTTGAAAATTGTAGAATAAAATGTGCTGGTGAATTGTAAAGGTTTCATCCCCCTTGATGTATTTTTATTGAACACGACTTGCAGGCTTCAAATTTTAATATTCTGTCCCTAGACTGCTGTCACTCACCATATCACACTTCTCAATTCACGGGGGTTAGGGTGTGGGGGAAAATAGCCCAGGCATAATCATTAGGACATTTTGTTTATCATAGGACTATATTGCCAAAATGTAAATTTATATTTTATAATTCCCATGGGAAATAAAAAAATGGCATTTAAAAGCAAAACATTTTTTTTTTCACTAACTGCCATGCTCTGTCAAAACACCAAAACATTTTCTGATTATATTCCATCTATTTCCCAAGTGCTTGCTTCTCCTTCTTAGGAACTTTTTCATCAGGGTTTCAGAATAATTTCATGCCTTTCTTTCCCCCTTAAGCCATCCAATGTGTAAACTTACAGATGGCAGCGTCCTTCTCAGACGTCATTTTCATTGCTACTAACTTCTGTGCCTCTGGAGGAGGCCAGCTTATGGTTCTGTTATGCCACTAATGAGTCTCCCATCTCTTCAGCAGTAAACAGTCTTTTTACTAGTCAATATTTGTGCTGCATTGTGCTCACAACGCCCTATGAATCTTGCCCCCGCTGGTGAGAACATCTTATGAATCTAAATAGTTTTTTTGTAGTCTTCCAGAGACTCAGGATTACTGGCCTTTTTTTGTATATCCACAATGACTTGTGTACTTAGATCATAAATTTTCCATGAAAAATGCATGCTTGTGGCAGTGGGCAATCTAACTATATTATTTATTCAGTCTCTCTGGAGCAAAAGCTAAATATATTGGCTTTTGACTGGTTAGGCATGCTCAGTCCCTGTGATTCTACCTCAAATAAAAGACAGAGCTAGGGAATTTGGAAAGCATGGACTTTTCCAGGAAAAGCTCAAATTTGATGTTGCTTAGTACAGCCACTGGGCTTCACTGTAAACAATGAATGAAATGGGTTAAAGGAAGCAGTAATTAGCCATATTAATACACTGTGAATGTGGAAGCATGGTATGGACACAATAAAGTACAAAAGGAAATATTTGTATCTACATATTTATATTAGCAACAAGTTTATATTTGTTGATAAATAGGATAACTTCAAGTAAAACTTAATAGAATAATATCTTGGCAATGTCCTAAGGAAATAAACATTTTTTCCCAAACTTATAACCTGGAATATGTGTTATAATTAATAGCAGGAAGGGCACATGAGCTAGATAAAATTGCCATGAGTAAAAGCCATCACTTCTGTCTATGACCATCTCGGAGGTGGAGTTTTCAGAGAGGTGCCAGAACAGGTCTGTTGAGCTGCACTGCGATGTCTGGTTGCACAGGAGCTATTCTTATTTTATTATGATGTACCTCAAATGAGAATTGGGCTTGGATCATCTGAGTCAAAATCCCTGAAAGAAGCCATGAGTTCAGAATATCTCAGGCTAGAAGATTTGAAACTGTACTTCAATCACAGTTGAAATGGAAGGAGTACATTGTATCCACTAGCAGAATTCTTCTTGCAAAAAAAATCAAAAATCCTCTAGCAGTATCATTAACTGTTGGATGAGCTGCAGTTTCTTGGGAAGGCCCTAACGATTGTGCCAGCCAGGAATTTTGACTAAGTGACTTCAGTCATTCCTCACAACCTCACTTCCCAACGTATGATACATCTACAGATATCCCAGTATCTTGGGATATTTGAACCTGACACTGTTCTGCTGCTCTGTCACTGACTACTCGGGAACTGGGATATGCAGAAATCACTTGAACACAGAAAGCATCCAAAATCCTAGGGAAATGGGGTTTCCCCAGCTTCCCTTTCCTGCTTCCTGCATTCTTCATCCTAGATATCTTGATAGGTAGCAAATACTGTAAGGACCCTCCCATTAAGCACTAGTAAGAAATCCTATAGGGCTGGAGGCCCTTTAATCAACCTCTCACTTGCATCCACCATCCTGTTTGCACCACGTGGAAGAAAACTTTAAAATAGGAATTAAAACTCAACAAACTCACATTCAACTAATATTATTCATTTTATTAATACTAGCGGTTGTGGGACTTATTGGGAGAAATAAGACCTTGTCAGTGTTATGTGCCTGCTGCATTACTGTTAGGTCCTTCCACTCCCCTCATGCTTAATTATAACTTGATAAAGCCAAAAGGAAGTTTATTTTCCCCTTCCCTGCCTTAACCATAGAATGTCAAAGAAAAGGGAGAGGCGGTGGAAGTAGGAGGGATGGATCTCCTAAAACATGTAATCTGCTTAATTAATAAAGGGAATCTAACGGAGTTGCTCCCTGGGGCCTGACAAATGCACCTGTCGTCATCACCAGACAACTGCTATAAAGTACGTGTCCAGACACTTTCCCCCTCCGCCACTCTCTGTACATGTATTTTAAGAAAAGAAATCTCTAATTTGAGCTAATGGGGGACTGGTCTGACCTTTTTTTATGGAAAACCCTGATTCATTGCAACACTCATGCTGCTCAGACAGCAAAAGTTAGCACAGCAAACAGGATCTTTTTACAAATGTATTAGATGGAAGAATTAATATATATATACACACACACACACACACACAGAGAAGTAAAGAACAGACATGTTCTCCCCCATCTTCTGGCTTTTTAACTATGTTTTTGTACATCAGCCTTGAGCTGTCATTCCAGCAGATTTAAGTCTCACGTGATTGGAACATTGATAAGGAAATGATGCAGGTACTCCTGCGCGTGCAAACTGGTGGCTGTGCCCTGGTGATTAGAGAGGAGATGAAAACATTCAGTCCTCCTGCTGTCATGGACGTATTCATCCCTAGATGCATTTGCTAACTTCATCTCCCTGAAGATCCCTTTAAACAGTCAACACGGGGATTGAGTGGTACATACAGGATGAAGAAAGCCTTCTGCCCTTTTGATTTCACCTTGTGTGTCCTTCAGTGCAGCCATTTAACCCCTTGGGTGACTCCCGAGAGCCAGTTCCAGACTGTAAAAGGGCAGAGTGGTCCCATAAAGAACTGACTTACCTGTGTTTTTGTATGACTGTCTCCGTGGGGAGGAATCAGAGCTGTAAGGAGAGAATTTTGCAAATGAGATGTTAGTATCTAGCTACCTATTTAAGAAACAAGGTATCCATGGAGATGAAAAATGTTTACTGTAAGTCTTAAGTTTTGTCTTCTTGGGCCCTTTGTAGAGCATCTTCTCTAAATTTGTTACCATGGGTCTGGATTTACCTTAAACAGCTGGCCAAGAATGTTTCGCTCTTGGTGTGCTGTTTGACTCACTGTGCCAGTGCTTAGTACTGGCTATATTTACAGCGAAGCTAACTATTCCTTTTCTTTCTTATTTTCCCTTTGGTGTTTGTAGTGCAGTAGGAGTTGGGGATCAATGACAAACTCATCCAATGAGGTTTTTTTTTTTGCTTCTCTCTAGATGTCTGGTATTTTGCCCTTTGAAACAGCTGAGTACTTTCACCTTTGGACTGAGTGAATGAGGAAGTCCTCTTCTAACTCTGTATTTGGTAAGCTTCATGGCTGTGGCTTGCATTCCAGAGATGCCCACAAAATGTCATATTTGGTGTTTGCCCTTTTGCCAATGCCAAAATGATGACAGCTTCAGAAGGAATTACCTCGGCAGTCCTATTGGGTTTATCCTAAAATTTCTTCTGAAAGGTGTCTTAGGTGAAGTACTTTAAAGATTAATAACTGTGGTGTGCTGACCCTGCCTAGATGCCAGGTGCACACCAAAGCTGCTCTATCACTCTCCTCCTCAGCTGGACAAAGGAGAGAAAGTATAACGAGAAGCTTGTGGGTTGAGATAAGGACAGAGGGAGATCATTCAGCAATTAACATCACTGCCAAAACAGACTCAACATAGGGAAATGAATTTAATTTATTGCCAGTCAAATCAGAGTAAGGTAATGAGAAATACAACCAAATCTTAAAATACCTTCCCCCCACCC
>NW_010515297.1:33685-39766 GCF_000687285.1 Phaethon lepturus | reverse complement strand
CTTATCATAGAAGGATATCAAACTAGTTAAACAGCATTTTCCCTTTGTGAACCCATGTTGACTGTGCCTGATGATTGCATTATTCTTTAAATGCCTTTCAGTAGTACCCAGTATAAATGACTCCATCATTTTTCTAGGAACTGAGGTTAGACTAACAGGTCTGTAGTTCCCTGGGTCTTCCCTCATGCCCTTTTTGTAAATTGGAGTAACATTGGCTAGTTTCCAGTCAGCAGGACCTCCCCAGACTCCCAAGACCTTTGGTAGATGATCAAGAGGAGTCCTGCCATAACATCCTCTACCTCCTTCAGTACTTTGGGATGAATCTTATCAGGCCCCACAGACATGTGACCATTCAGCTGATACAGCTGGTCCCTTACAATTTGGTCCACAAATGGAAAGTCACTGTTCCCACACTTGAGGTCCTCTCTGACCCTGACCAAGATCTATCAGTATTATTAAAGACTGAGGCAAAAAACACATTGAATGACTCCACTTTTTCTTCGTCCCTATTAGTCAGATGACCACTTTCAACAAGTATCTCTCCAATGTTTTCTTTAGACCTCCTATTGCTATTAGCATACTTTAAAAAGCCCGTGTTATCTGAAACAACACTGGCCAGTTTCAACTCTAATTCACAGAATCACAGAATGGTGGGGGTTGGAAGGGACCTCTGAAGATCATCTGGTCCAATCCCCCTGCCAAGGCAGGATCACCTAGGGCAGGCTGCACAGGAACACGTCCAGTCGCGTTTTGGAGGTCTCCAGAAAAGGAGATTCCACAACCTCTCTGGGCAGCCTGTTCCAGTGCTCCGTCACCCTCACAGAAAAGAAGTTTTCCCTCATGTTGAGGTGGAACTTCCTGTGCTGCAGTTTGTGCCCATTGCCCCTCATGCTATTACTGGTCACTACTGAGAAGAGACTGGCTCCATCCTCCTGATAGCCACCCTTCAGATATTTATAGACCTTGATAAGGTCCCCTCTGAGGCTTCTCTTCTCCAGACTAAACAGCCCCAGGTCTCTCAGCCTTTCCTCATACGAGAGATGTTCCAATCCCTTCATCATCCTCATAGCCCTCTGTTGGACTGTCTCCAAAAGTTGCCTGTCTAATTGAGCTTTGGCCTTTTGTGTCTTCTCCCTGCATACATGAACCACAGCTCTGTCGTCTTCCTGTGAAGCCTGACCTTGCTTCCAGAGATCATACAATTTCTTTTTCCTCTTGAGCTCCATGAGGAATTCCCTGTTCAACCAAACTGGTCTTCTGCCCCGCTTACTTGACTTACAACACAGTGGAATTGCCTGCTCCTGTGCTTCTAAAAGGTGGTTCTTAAAGACTGACCAGCGCTCGTGGACTCCTAAGCCCTTAAAAGCAGGTTCCCAGAGCACAGCTCCCTGAAGAGCTTAACATTTCCTCTCCTGAAGTCCAGAGTAGCAACTCTGCTGTCCTTTTTTCTTATTATGCTGAAAATTTTAAACTCAACAGTTTCATGATCACTGTGGCCAAGACAACCACCTACCATCACATCCCCCACGACTCCTTGTCTGTTCACAAATAGTTAGTCTAGGAGGGCATCTTTCCTAGTTGTCTCACTGAATACCTGTGACAAGAAGTTATCACCTCCTACAAACTTCAAGAATTTCCAAGACCTGCTCATCACAGCAGTGTGATATTTGCAGCTGATGTCTGGGAAGTTGAAATATCCCATAAGGACAAGGGCTACTGATCCTGAAATTTCTCCTAATTGCCTATAGAATAACTCATCAGTGCTTACATCCTGGCTGGGAGATTGGTAGTAGGCACCTACTACAACATCTCCTTTGTTTTGCAAGTTCGGTTCAGGCTGGCGATGGCGAGCCTCCCTGGCACAGTGAGGGCTCAGGGGTCCTGGCTCTCTGTGCTGGTTAGACAAAGACTGGCTGCCTTCGCCCAGGTTGTCATGGAAGACATGAAGACCTCTTTGATTGATAGTGTGATTTTGTTCACCTTCTCTTATGACTGTTGAGGTTGAGTTCTTTCGGGCAAGATGAGTAAACAAGCATTTATTTGGTGTAAATAGTGTAAATGCTAATAAAATAAAATAATGTGCCTTTATGTTCTCTATGCACTACTTTCTTCTAAAGGGTTTAAAATATGTATATACATTGTTATGGTATAAGTTCACCACGAGTCAGGCTGTTCTCTTTCTCGGAGATGTGCATGTACATATGGCATTACAGTAGTGGGAACAGTATTTGAATAATTAATGAAAAATTAATCTTTGAACTGTGGACTGAATGCATATGTAGTAATTATTGTGAAATTGTATTCACCTTAATGTGTCATGCAATTCATATTTTCAGAATGACAGCCCCAGACACTTACAGCAGTGATGAGTTTCTCTCTGAAGAATTCAATATTAGCAAAGAAGATAGGAGATGAGCACCTGAAAATCTTCACTCCCTCTGGCTCATAGATCTGTACAATGAAGGAAAAGTGTCAGTAACGATGTCTGCTGTAGAAACACAAATGCAGCAGATAATAAAAGAAACACGACAGTTCTTACATCAGTGTAATCCTTCCTGTTCCTGTAGATGTTACTTCTCCCAACATTAGCCAAAACAGTGCAGCTTGGACTGTGAACAAACACACACAGTTATTTGCGCCCCACACTGAAACCTGGTGGAAGAGAAGGATCAGAGGAAGCAACCTGAGCCCCAGTTCTTCAGACCTGGAGGTCTGAAGACCCACAGGACCCACATCCAAGGGTTTACATGTAAATGATTTTTCCATACACGATCGGTGGACAGACCGAGGTATGGGGCTGTTGGCCTTCTCTGCATGGAGGAAATTAATTTATAACAGGGGGCCCTGAGATATCTTTTCATTGCGTCCAACAAGTACTCACATCTGGGAGCGGATCACCACGGTCAGCAGCTGGAACGCCACGGCGGTTGCTAGCCCAATATCCAGGCCAAGAAAAACAGCAGCTAGGAAAGTCACCACCCATATAACCTGTAACGAGCAGGTGGATGGCAGCGGTTATGAGTGTGTCAAGGACCTGGGTCGTGAGCCCAGGGTGGGAGCAGTGACATCTGGACTGTTTTTTCGGATCTCGTCCAGGCTGTCCACCCACCTTTGGTGAGGGGTTTCATGTTTCCTAGGGTTTTTTTTTTTTTCTTGTAAAATAGGGACAGACTCACGAAGCAGTGTTTCTAGGGATGACAATTCCTATACAATAAATGCTTAGAATAATAGAGGTGTGGATCTTCTATAGGTGGTTCACTAAAAGCTCAAACAAGATCCAGCAGAAAGTCAAGGCTACAAGTAAATCAGGGTCCTGGTAAAGCCGAGAGTTGTAAGCGTGCTTTGGGTATCAAAACAGGCAAATGTAGGTGCTGTGAACTTCGTTGACTGATAAGCACTAGATAATACTGAGTATTTTTAGCCACAGATTTCAAAGCATTTTCTTGTGGTAAAAAACTGTTTGGTTGCTGGGAAAACTGAGGCCTGGAACCATTTGGGAACACAAGGAATTGGCTGATGAGAAAGCCAAGAGCCTAAATGCTCTGAGTGTCAGAGGTAGAGGCAGTCCTGCCCTCCAGCCACGAGCTTTACCGCTTGGAGTAAACGCTTCAAGTCATGGTCTTCACTTGTTTTTTGCTGTGTAACCGCCACCTAACGTGATGCGTGAGTATGAGAAAGCATCCCTGAATGTGTAGCCAATGCACTGCGTATTTAGACATTTTCTGTAACCGTTTTCTATATTTGACGCTGTATAATGAACTGTATTTTAATACATTTTAATGAAATGGGTGAAAGTGAAGTTAGAAGAGAGAATCAACTCAAAAGGCGGGACAAAATGGAAAACACAAGCAAGGGGTGTAAAAGTAAAAAAGGCACGCCACTATTGTACTTTTCATTTAGTGAAGTAAGGCAGGTATAAAAACAAAGATAACCTGGAAGCAAATTTGCATGATAGGTGCCTTTCCCAGAGTGCTTCATTCCTGAACGCTTGTGGGACTCAACTTACACAGTCATACTTGTCCTTTCTCCATAGGATGCCTACTTCTTTGAACTGCATGAGCATTCCTTTCAAGTTGCCAAGAGCCAAAGATGCAAGGACTGACTGTTAAACAGACCAAAATACATGTTGAATTTTAAAGCAAGCGAAGCAAATGTTGAACATTAAGACTTAGAAGATTATACAGATAGGGCCAAAGTGCAGCGGAAAGACTGGGCAGCTCCTCACATTATGTCACCGCTGCGGGTCGGGCTGCCCTGTCCATCCCACTGGAACCTCCCTAGCTGTGGTGCAGCACAGGTATCTGACCTGAGGCTGCAAATCCCACATTTTTGTGGCACCTAAAAGCTGGTGCTGTGATGTTTGGTGTTTGGGCACTTGCGTTCCCTCTGAGGGACCAGATGTAGTGGTCCTCTCTGTCATGATCTGGGAAGAACCAAGCTTTGCAAAACCCTGTTTGGCTCCCACTGAAGTCTTTGAACACTCCCAGTGACTCCCAGAGCAGCCCTGTCTTTGGCAAGCAGGAGGAAACGCTAGGTGAAACCAGTGAATACCTTCTGTAATGGTGCCAGGAGAAACCCAATGGCCAAGATCACAATCAAGACGATGACAGCTGAGATAATACCAGCAATCTGCATTAGAGAGCAATTCCACCATGAGTAAGTGCCCAAAGGCATTATGGTCATCCAAGAAAAAAAAAGAGCTTTCTTGCATTAAATGCCATCATGATCTGTTGATGTCTATACCTGTGTTTTGCCTCCCGTGCTCTCCTGCACACCTGATCTTGACAGAGCGGTGCTGGAGGCAAATCCTTTGAATGATCCACCAACTATATTACCCAGCCCAAAAGCAATTAGCTCCTGAAATAAAAACAAAAGAGATTATCTTAAAAGCTAGTTCATGGCAGTTATTCACAAGGCAAAGCATTCCTAAAATGACTTATTTCCTGTTGAAAAATGCTCTGTGTTGATTTGTGTGTTATCCATCTACCTGGTTGCTGTCTAGTGGGTAGTCATGTTTGATGGAATACACTTTAGCCACGGAGAAGGCTACTGCAAACCCAACGATTGCAATAGAAATGCTGTCGCCAATGCACTTTTGGAGGACACCTACATCAGGTGCAACAGGCGCTTGAAATCTGAAAGACAGAAAAATTTACTTCTTAAGGATATGCCTAAGGAGACAAGTTGTCAAGTAAGCAAGCAAGGCAGTGTCCAGCTCGTACTGAGCACTTTGGAGAGATGTGACACAGAATTGTGGGTCTGAACCCTCTAAAACTTTGGGGAATCCTTGATTGGAACAGGGACTCTGTTTATCTGCACTCAGCTCAGTTTGTGTCTTAGCAGGTTCTCGTCTCCTTGGCCAGGACCAGCCACAGCTTATTTTGTCTGAGGTGCATGCACAGTTCTGCGCCCTAATTACAGATGGATGTAAGACCTGAAACGGCGCTGGGGCCCTTGCACAGGAAGTTTGCACATGGAAGGATTTCACTTAACTGTGACCAAAAAAAAATCCCTGCATGATTCATTGGTGCGCTTTAGACAGCTAAACAAATACTTACTAAGTCAGGTAATACTGACTAGTCTCTCAGGCTCTCTGCTAGATGCTTTAGCTTTACCATTTCCTGCTCCTTTGATCGGGGGCTTTTGCAGATCCTAGGGAGAATTCCTCTCTGGGCTTTTTTTTTTTTTCCCCCAGTGACCTGAAATCTGAAGAACGGAGAGTCTTGAGCAGAAATAGCTGTTCTTCTGCAAACTTCATCCACTAACACCCCCGGGGCTACAAGAGGCAATAGAGAGTGCCCTGCTGAGTAAATGCTGTTCTAGTAAATGTCTTTCTCCCTCTTTTTAACTTAGTGCATGCCTATTAATCCTTTATGCCAAAATTCTGGCATAGCTGGATGTACGCTATATATAGGTATATATTCTATATGTGGATATATACTCTCTATGTGGATATACTCATGGAGGAGCAGACATTGATGCCTCCAGAGCATAATGGTGCCTGGGATGATGCTGGTGGCTGGTTGCAGGGGACCAGGCAGGAGAACGGCGCAGTGTCCTGGTGGCTTCCCAGGGCGGGTA
>NW_010515297.1:0-33654 GCF_000687285.1 Phaethon lepturus | reverse complement strand
GAACCATGCGTGTTCTTCGAGGGAGATGGAGGAGTTCAGGAGTAAATAGCTCAGTAAAAGGGACAAACATCAACCTCCTGCTCAACAGCTGTCTTGGCAAATGAAGCATGCAATTATTTCATGTCACGGTGTATTCTTTGTTGTGTAGGAGATGTGCTCTAGTGAGTAACTTTTACCTATTGAAAGCGTGTGCTCATATTGTTGGGAGCAAAATGTTTGTTTACCTACCAAAAGAAGATGAAGGAGATTATTCTAAGCAAAAAGCAGAGCTGAACTGATTTAGCACTGACAAACTAGAAAGAACATTTTGCTCCACTGGTAACTTTTAAGCAAATCACTTACCCTTCCTCTAGTTTTCCAACGACAGCTACCTTAAATTTTTCTTCGAAGTTAACAAAATAGGAAATCAGTGCTGCTAAGACTGTCTGAAAGATAATAAACCACACCTCCATTAGGCACATTCAAGTAAGAGTATGACAAAACTATTAAAAACCATTTCTCTCCCTCTCCCACAAGCCCTCCAGTCTCATCATGTAGCGGCAGAATTATGCTCCAAGTCTGCACACCCTTTTGCTGTTCAGATGTCATTCCTGAAACACCTTACGGGTATGGGTTTACGTTCATAAATCATACGGAGAATATATCAGAATATCTCATTAACAACAGAGAACATCCCACCCAATAAAGCAGGTGTTTTCTAAAAAGGTTCTGTAATAACTCTGGGGGAAAACAAGCACCGCTTGCGTCTACAGCAACACCTTCCAGGACTTTAGGAGCTCGTTGCCTGTGTGAGGCTTCCCCCACCCCGCTGCAGCTTGGGGATCAAAACCCTCTGCTGCTGGTGGGCAAAACAGTTTTGTGCTCGGCCATGGGTGGCCAAGGCTTCGGTGGCTGTTTGCAGGTGTGGTGCGGAGGGGCCCCAGCTGTGGGACTGTGGCTGGCTGGCGTCAGAGGCAGGCAGCTGATTTCATCCAAGGGAAAAAAAAATCAAGTTTTAAAACGTTTTACTCACTACAGGTGTATTAGGTTAAGAACAGCTAAGTAGAGCTAAAACACCTCGCAATAGGTCATGAACGCTGTCAATTTTTCCTTACAGGTAGAATGACAACCCATTGTTTAACACAGAACAGGAGAAGCAATAGTTAAAAGGCTGCTTCCCGTGTCACCGTAGCGATGGAGCAATTGCAAAATCAGGGAGAAGTGACTGTTACCACAAGGAGTTCGATTGGGATGGGAGTTGGTAACTTTGCTTTGTATCGATCGTTCATTTCTTTCACCACGAAGACGACAAGCAAGACAACAAGGGATGTGACAAGGTCAGCGATGTTTGTGTTTGTGATCTGGCTGAAAACGCTCTCCAGAGTCTGCAAAAAGAGGAGGAAATGCGTGGGGCTTTAGAAATAGTAACGTCCTGGCACAGTAGCACTGTCCTTTCCAGAAGGGCCTGTACCTGTATTGCTCTGAGGGTTATGGTGGTTGGGATTTATTCCCTGTGGCATGATGTGGGTTGCAAGCCCCGGTGACTGTGTACGCGCATCGTCCAAACAACAAAAGCATCCGTGAAAGATGCTTTCCACTGGCTCTTGACCCTCTCCTCCTGGCCTCCCACTGAGCGACACGCACGTGTGCGATAGGAAGCGTGAGCGGTGGGAATTACTGAGCAGGTGCCTCTCTCCGCTGCTTCTTCCTGTCCTTCCCCTTTCCTCCTTTTTCATCCACCAGCCCTCACAGAGTCATATCCAAATTAATTATATAGAATATCAGTCCAGTAAAAATGAATAATCAGATGCTTGAGGCAAAGTTAAACACTTAATTAAAATATGCCAACGCACAATGGAAAGTATCTAATTAGCTCAACGGGGTGTAACTTGGTGTTTGGTAATAAATTTAAAGATTGGTCATATACTAATAACACATCTCATATTTTTCTCTTGTGTTTCTTCCTGCTTGGCTGTTTTTATGATGAGTTCTGTTATTACAGCCTTGAGACATAGGGTCAGATATACATCACAGGGTTCAATAGCATTATGAAATAACAAACACTTAGCACTTACATAGATGATGCCAAATGGTTTATTAAATCCAGGGACAGGTAGTTGAAGCATGAATTTCAGCTGAGATACCACAACATGGATAGCTGCAGCAGTCGTGAAACCGCTGATTAATGATTGTGATAGATAAATAACGATGAATCCAAACTGGAGAATCCCCAGAAGCAACTGAAATGCAAAATGACCATTTTGACATGTCAGTGTGATTCATTCATACTTCTAAGCAATCTCTGCAACAAAGAGAACCATATTTAATGGGAACAAAGATTTTCTACTAATCCCATACATCCAGGGATTAAGGAAAATACTGTCACCAGACTTGCAACAGAAGTTGAGACTTAGCAACAGGGGGAATAAGACGAGTAAGAGTAATTGCTAGAGTAGTTAAAACCTATTCTTTTTATTTTACAGCTAAAATAAAACTCCTTAGTCTTAGGGTTTTCAGTACCCGTATTTTTACATGGTACCAGTGTTTTATAAAGTATAAAGCACAAACATATTAATATGTTAAGAAGGAACTGTAGGAATTTGGTATTAGGAGAGACGGAGAAATTGTTGTGTTTGGTTTTTTTAAAGACAAACCCAAATACTTTACTATTATGAGATAGAGCTTTTATTCCCCTTGCTGTGTCTGCGTCATTCACATTACTCTCACAACTACTTTTTTCCTACCCAGCAGATTGTTTTTTGCTGTAGGTGGGGTGCACCTGTGCGGGCTGTGGGCTCAGTTCTGGGCAAAACCAGGGATTCCACAGCGTGAATCAGTGGCTGGTCCCTGCTGGAGGGGGGCGGATGTCTCCTCATCAGCGAGCCAAGGTCAGTTGCATGGGAAGGGGAAGAGAATTACTTTGGAGACTACACCAGCAGAAAACAACGGGGAAGGCCAGTCCACCACCCATCTATTCATGTATGGGCACATAGAGGTGTGCGGGCACACACACACATGTTTACCAACCTGAAAAACCCCGGAAAGAAAGGTAACAGATGCAGCCACCATCACCCTCTCCTCATTTATTGCTGAGGTATTCGTGGAAGTGCCGTTTCCAGCACTGTCATCGGGGACCAGCCTGACGACGGCTGCTCCCACCATCAGGCTCAGGACGGGGAAGGGACCTGAGCAGCACAAGGCGTTCGTTAGAGACCCGAAAGGGCAGCGTGTACTTCTTCAGTGAGGCGGTTGGTCGGTGTGCCGGAACTTACCCACTGAGATATGTCTAGATGTGCCAAAGATAAAATAGACCAGAACGGGGAAAAATGCTGCGTAGAGTCCATAACCGGGGGGAACGTTCACAAGCAAAGCGAAGGCGAGACCTGCAAGGACAGAGGCCCGGGCAGGGTGATGAGCGTGTCGCACGCTGAAGCCGGCAGTCCCTCAGCACCCGGCATGGCGTCAGAGCACACGCCTCCCGGAGGTACCTTGCAGGACAGCCACGAGCCCCGTGTTGATGCCAGAGATGATGTCGCTCAGGACCCACTCCCTGAAGCGGTATGCTGGCAGCCACGAGACGATGGGAAACAAACCCAAGGCAGTTTTTTTGACCCTCTGTGGGGAGCAGCTGTAAAGAAACAAGAGGACAGAGCTCTGTCAATGAACAGCTTGGCTGAGTCGCAGCCTGTCTTCAGGGGGGAAACGAAGGGGGAAGGATTCAGGTTCAGGCTGCCAGAGGTCAAAATCTCACCCAGACATAGCCCTGATCAACCTGCTCTGCCAGCTGTGCTTCAAGAAGGACCTGATGGTCTCCAGATGTCCCTTCCAACTGAAATTTTCGTAGAATCATAGAATCATAGAATGGTTTGGGTTGAAAGGAACCATCAAAGGTCATCTAGTCCAAACCCTGCAATGAGCGGGGACATCTTAAACTAGATGAGGTTGCTTAGAGCCCCATCCAACCTGACCTTGAAGGTTTCCAGGGATGGGCCATCTACCACCTCTCTGGGCAACCTGGGCCAGTGTTTCATGACCCTCATGATGAAAAATTTCTTCCCTAGATCTAGTCAAAATCTACCCTCTTTTAGTCTAAAACCATTACCCCTTGTCCTGTTGCAACAGGCCCTGCTAAAAAGTCTGTCCCCATCTTTCTTATAAGCCCCCTTTAAGTATCGAAAGGATACAGTAATCTGTCCCTGGAATCTGTGCTGCCAAGTGCCCAGGAAAAGAGAAGCTGCCTGGGATAAAACTGTAGGAAGAGTTTTAAGGGTAATAGAAGCTAAAATTCTTTAGAAAAATCTGGAATTGCATTTGCTTATTGAGTTCTTGTTTGCTTTGTTGGAATCTGAGATGGAAGTTGTCAGGATGGAGTTCATGCTGTCTGAGAGTGGCAGTTCAGTCTGTTTCTTAGATCCATATTTTTAAAAAAATTAAAAATCTCCTTACCGAAAACAGAGTTTCAGGTGATCCCAAAAGGTTTTATGGTATCTGTGCAATTTCTCATGCTCTTCATTGAACAAATTCTCCGAGTACACAGGTCTGGCTACAACATAGTGGTTGCCCACAGGTTCAACCATTTCTCCTGAGACGTCAGGCAAGGATGGCGACTCGTGTGTGCTTCTCCCTGGCCTTAGTCACTTAAAAACCTGAAATGAAGAACGGGTTTAGCTCCTTATGTACTGTAGGGCGGGTAGCAGTAGCATAGATGGGTGAACTCCAAACTGAGCGTTACCACCTTTGAAGATCAAAAGAGAGACGGCTGAGATACGCACTTCACTTTGCCAAGGCGATCTCCTGCCCCGCTCCTCCTCCCACTGCAGGGCAGTGTTTCGCTGGAGCATGAAGTATTTCTTTCTAAAGATGCAGCCAACAAGCGGACAAGATGGATTTGGAGTTAATTTATCTCTGAGTCAGCCATCTACAACCAAAAACTGCCTCCCCCAAGGGAGACTCATTCCTTAATGAATAAACAAGCAGATCCCAAGCAGTTTCTCTTTGTGGCACCACCAGGAGGGTTGGGAGCTTGCTGGAACCCACCAACACATGAGGGGAAAGGCAGAGCCAAGGCAGGGCTCAGCCACCCTCTCTTAGACTCAGAGACAGGGCTGAACCTTTTGGCTTGGGTCTGTGTAACGGGGAGGTTAAGCACAGTGGTAAAAAAGCATGGTGTTGCTGCTTGTAATATTTATTTCCACAGGCTGTCTGGAAACATTGTCATGCTCACAAACAGTCGTTGCAATGTCTGACCTCAATACTTTTTTCTCCCATGTCCCAACCCATATTCACGTGTTTGTGATGAATAGAAACTGTCCTCAGTCACTCCAGAAATGACCCCTGAAGCCCACATTACACACGAGAAGGTGGGTATTTTGCAGCAATTAATTGGTGCCGTCACTGTGCTGCCCACTCTGCTGTTACGTTTCTCTCAATGCCTCACATTCTTCCCACATTAAATTCACCTAAACAAATGTCCTATCTAAAAGCATTTCTCTCTGCTGTAGCCACTATTAAATATTTAATACAGTACTAGTCCTAGACAGGGACTTGTTCTTGGTAGTCAACGTTGGACTAGATGACCACTGTAGGTCCCTTCCAGCTGAACTATTCTACTCTACTCCACTCTACTTCACTCTACTCCGCTCTGCTCTGCTCTATTCTATTCTATTTTGACTCAGAGGTGAAGATGTACTGTAGAATGCAAAAAGTCTTTTGTGACACTGATAATAGAGTGTTTGTCTTCATTTTTTCTCCCATAGTGTTGTCAGACGCTCCTTAGTGACTTGGTGCTTGCTGGTGGTCTCGTGAGAGATGCTCAGCCAACACTAGCTCCTTGCCCGGGTCCTTGCCTGACTCACGCTGAAATAGCCTACAGGCATTTCTAATTCAGGCTTGTGTGTATACAATATTTGGAGATATCACAGGACTGATTTTCAAGTGGCACAAAGCAGTCTGCATAGTTATGAGCAGATGGAAAGCTTTTTATCTCTGACAATTCTGGCATTAAAGTGTGAATCCCATCCTGAAACTTTGCTACAGCTCAGGGCCTATTATTAACCTATTTCAGGTGATTTCATTTTAGTTTCCTCCTAGTTCATTCTGGAGAGATTCATGGATGTGTGGAAGTCCAAATAATGTCAGATGAACCTCTTAGATATGCTGGGTTTGTTGATATACTATTTTTCCCTAAAGGACTCACTATTTAGGCAATGAGTTAAACATTTTTATTATTTGTTTTAACATTAAAAAATTAGATCTATAATATCTTCCAAAAACTGGTGGATAATTATTCTAACAGACAAATACTCAAAATCTAAGCTCATTCAACACCCTGACCCAAAGTCAGCTAAAATCATACTCCAATCCTGTAATTGGACACTACGATCCCTCCCTCTGTTGGGATCAGAGCTCCAAATCCGAAGCTGATGAAATTTCAATGAAAATATTTGGTTAATTTAGTTCTTTCTCTGAAAATCTTCGTGTACTTAGATTTGCAGGGTGAAGTTTAATCTATCAAAGATTTTAGAATTGCTCTGTTTCCTAGTCTGTCTGTCAGTCTTCTAGACTTCATGTCGCAGAGAGGAATATTGCTGAAAGCCCTGTTTAGTAGTTTTTTTCATTGCTTTGTAGGGCACAAGATGTACTATTTGTACCCTTTGAAAAAGCCATAAAAATAAAAGAAGTGCATGGATTACTCTTTCATTTCAGATTTTCCCCAGTGCTGCAGCTGCTGTAGCTTTTCCGAGTACTTTAGTTGTCACTCCTGCCCCTTGCCCAGCCTTTATTTTTTCCTCGGGCCAAATTTAATGCCCCGATCTCAGGGAACATACACGATGCCTCTTTACAATTCTCCAGGTCTACTTTGGTTTATTAGTGCTGGTCTTGTTGAAGGTGTATTTTCCGTGTGTTTTTTTCTTCCTGATAGGAGCCCAAATTTACCAACTCTCCTCCTGGTTTGGTTCGATCGCTTAGAGCTGCGGAAGGAGTCCTGGAGCCTCGCCCCGAGGGTCTCGCCAAGCCGAACCATGTGAGCATGAGTCTGTTTTACAGACTGTGGTGCCATGTGGCATTACTCAAGTTAAGTTTAACCAAGCCAGCTTGAGCACCTGAAGTGTGGTGTAAAGTGGCTTCAGGTGTTTCCTGGTGGGTAAATGAGACCATATGGTACGGCACCTTGCTGCAGCTAGATGACCCGCAAGTCACCCGCTAGTCCAGCTTTTCTCATGGTTCCCTCTTCCATGGGCTTTATTGGCCGCTATCAGCTACTGTGTCTCCAGTCAGAACTGCCTTCCTCTCGCTCACCCTCATTTTCTTCCCATACGTGTTTAGAAAGATAGGATGCCCTCTGCATAGAGACATTTTTTTGGCTGTCAGCACCAGTACTTATTTTAGGTGTTTTAAAGAAAATGGGATATTGTGCCAACTACCAACATTCTCCACAAGTCCCCTAAAAGAGAGGTCTGTACACCAGCCACCCATGTTGCCTTTCCAGAGCGTTCCCATCATTAAGTCCTTTGACTCCTTGTGGGACATGACCAATTAGTGCAATTCTTCTGACGACTTCTCTAATGTGTCCACCTACACATTGGGATCGGGAGCACAGACCAAACTTAGACCGCGCAGCTATCAAGTGGTAACAACTTTCACTCACTATTGACCAAGGCTAGGTCTGAACTGAAACCCCAGAGATAACGTTCTGGTTTAGTTTTATTCCATATGGCTTCTGATCCTGTTCTCATGGCCAGCAATTAACAGCATTACCCTCTCTCACACATAAAAAACTCCAACTCCACTGTTAATCCCCCACATCTGTGAACCTTTGGTAATGCATATTTTGATGTGTGTCATTTTGTTGAGGGAATTAGCAAATGGATACTTTTTTCCCTTTATTAATTTATTCTAAATATTGACTCAGTAGTACACAAAAATCTGGTAACTTTAACTGAATAATTAAATATTAACACGCTTCAACCAACTTTTCAATCTGTGTATACACGCTCACAAACTATTTCTCTGCAAGATAAACATTTGAAAAATACAAACAAATTCCACAAGAGAACCTTTTAGATTTTACAAGAAATACAGCACATGACTAGAAGTGTTTCATTTATAAGTATTACTTCACATATCCCATACCCAGACTGGCAAGTCAAAATCATACCTGATGTATTCCAGGAAGCTCTTCAGAAGAAACCAGACCAAGATTTTATAGAAAAAGGTATCCTTGAAATTTTCAGAGGCAGTGCAGGTATCTTGTGCTGTTCTTCATTTCAGAACCTCCCTAAATATTAGCAGCACTTTAATAACTAACTTCAGTTAACTTTTACAACAAAAGGAAGATTTCACTGTGGCCTTGACCATTGAGCCTATCCTCAGGAGGGATGATAAGAGTCATTTCTTAAAGTTCTCTGTGATATTGCTTAACTTTGTTTGGTGAACTGTTTCTGATTGGTCTGCAGAGACTAATATGGGAAAATAGAGATGAATAAGGACTGTCTGTTGCAATCTGTGCTGTGCATCTGCCAGGTTTCTGTTGAGCATGGTGGGAAGTGGTGACCAGAGCTCAGCTTCTGAAGGAGCATGAGCCAGTGGTAAGGGAGACGGGGCTGCTGGGCGTGCCAGCTCTGAGCAAGGTGTGCCACTGTCAACCTTCCTCCCAAGCACCTTTAAGGGACCCTAAGTTGTCTTTCCAGAAGCAATGCCTGTATGCTCAGATCATTGCCAAAAACAGCATTTGCAGGGATTTCCAATGGCCAGCTGTGACTTGGTGGATCTGACGCTGCAGGATCCCATGACAGCCGGTGGAAAGGTGCAGACCATGTGTGCGGCCAAGTGTTGGGGCATGAATGTGCGTAGGTGGGTTGGGCTGCCCTGCAGGATCCCGCTCCCCTCCACTGCCTATAGAAGAACTGAAGGAAATTATCCTCCCTAGGCCAAAATGAGCTTTTGTAAACATTTCCCCGAGATACCTAAAACCACCTGAGGAGACAGATAACTGAAATAATGTTTTGAAGCCTCAGGCTGCAACTTCAGTAACAGGTGCCCATGTTCAGGAGAGCAGTAAAGCCTCAGTTCTGAGGTGTTGAGGTCACCATAGGATTAAAGTTCTCTGATGAAAACGATCCTTAGGAGCCTTTCCTTAGGTCATGCTACCACGAACACCTAGAAACGCTTCAGCCATGGATATCCTTAGCATCATGGCATAGTACCCATGCCAGGCTCCTTAGTGCACTTCTCTGGTCTGGAAACCAGGGCTTACCTTAGCCTTTGGAGGTTTGAAATCACAGACCTTGCCCCTGAAGAAAGAGTTTTCCTCATCTGGTGAAAGGGCATGGTGTGAGGGAGAGGACCCTGTGCACTCCAGAGGGACAGTCACACACATGGGTCTAGAAAGAGAATAGGCAGAAGGAGCCTGATGTTCTGCTCTCAGATGGTTTGCACATATTTCAGTCAATGATTAAACCAAGAAACAGTGGAGGAAGTGGGACCCCAATATCTGTCCCCGCAAAGTGCTAGCTCTATTGGCCTATTCAATCAAGGTTTCTCTCCTGTGCTTTAGCCCACAGATGCGAGTTCCCTGAGTCTTTGTGGACCTCAGGTGCTTTTGAAAGTTGAAGCTACACTTCTAACCAAGACCATAAGTTCCCCTAGTCAATAAAGATCCCAGGTCACTTCCTAAACTGTTGAGAGTGCCTTCTCTGTGACAGTGAACCCCTGGTTTTGGTAACGGCCATTAGGCTTAAGGGTTTTGCTGCAGTTTGTAAAACTGACATAGAAATTACTTTTACCATTAAAATAACAAACATTAAAAAAGATGTAGAACAGCTCAAACCATAAACAATTGAACAGCTTTTGTCCTCCCTCCTCCAAGTGCAGGCATGGTGTGGTCATAGAAGTGCTTTAAAACCACTTTGAAGTGTTGAATGTATTCTTAATTCTTTGTATTCGGGATATGTCATGAGAAGCCACAACATAAAAAAGTAGGACAGCTTTTTTAGGACTAGTTTTAAATACAGGAAGGGCTCTTGTCTCTAATGAAGTCAGCAGAGTCTTGTCCTTGGCTTCATCACATCCACCTGTGAGAGCTTTACTCTTGGATTAATTCCACTAATTCACTGAAGCGATAAGGTGCTACATGGGGTGACGAAGGGAATAAACACTTTGGCCTTTCTGTTTGCAGCAGTAATGTTAAGAACACGATTTTCTTGTGATGGTGCAGAAGAGGTTTTGTGCACAAGGGTCATACAGGGCGCAGGTTGCCTTTGTCCCACACCGCAGAAGTTCAGCTATGCAAAGCCCTGGTTTCTTTACACCAGGTGCTTAAACACCAGCTAAACCCCATAGCCAACTGGGAAAGTGTGGCCTTTTCTGCCAAGGCAGACCAGAAGAGGAGGAAATTAAAATTTCCCATTGCTGTGTCTCTCGGGCAGCCGCAGAAACGCAGAGAGTTCAGTGCCGTAAATCAGTCACAGCCTGATCCCTTGCCAAGTCACAAGTACCCTCAGCTTCCCCATGTTTTCATGGGAGCTGAAAACTACCCACAGCTCTTTAAAGCCACTTGGTGAGCTGAGCTCTGAAGGGCTTCACGTGCGCTGCCTCCTGCCCCGACCAGGATGGGGAGGGAGGAACAAGTGGCTGGAGGGAGATAAAGCAGTAACAAATGGTCTGAGAGGCTTACGAGTGCAGAGAGAACCTATTTTTCACAGAGAAAAGAAAACAGTTCTGCCAGAGATGCATTTTCCTTGTCTTGTGAAGAGCTCCACATCTTTCTTTAGTGTTAAATAAACACCAGTATCGATACTGGGAGATTAGCTGGCTGAGAATGTGGATAACTGCATCAGCCCATGCCGACTTCTAGTGTTTCCCAATGTTTTCCTTCACCACGTGCTGTATAAAGCTTCTGTACTCATGTGCAGCTTTCTGGCCACGTCCTGTCTTCTGCTGCCCAGCTGGTCACCCTGCTGCCAGGTTCTGCCCAAAACTTTCAAGCAAAATATCTCTCACAATATCATCTGCTGTTGTGCTTCTAGTGCATAACACTCCGAACTCAGGTTCTTCCAACCCTTTCAAATATGACACCACTCTACTTGGGCAGCTCAGTGGGTAAGAAAGAAACGTGTTATATTTTGCTCAGCAGTAAGAGTGGTAGTCAGTTTGGGCATGCACTGCTGGTGGGTGCCGGTTCATCACACCCGTTTCAGAGGAAGGACAGGGACTGAATCCTGTGGATGGCATCCTCAGGAAGATTTGAAGTCCTTACTGGGGACCTCCAAGAAAGAAAAGGAAAAATGGGTGTCACTGAGAGGTCTTCATGGAAAGTAGAGGTGTCACTTTTACTCACAGACTCAGGACACTGATACCAGAAGGAAGCATAACGTCATTTCACATCCAGCTTCTTATACTCTCTAGTACCTTGTTCTTTACAGCAAGTTTCTCTTTCTATTACTATCAGGCACAAATCAAATCAGCATGCTATTGGGTTAAATTCAGTGGTGATGCATAAAATGGGGGTGAGGATGGGTAAGTTTAGTTAAGACGCAAGTGTTAGAAAGTCAACGTAAGTTTGGAAAAAGCAATGAGGTTGGGCAGGAAGAGAAGGTCAGTTCCATTAACAATGGCATTTCTGGATTGCTCAAATTTATCAAGACTTGTAGAAGAAGAGGGTCTGAATTTTGCTTAGTGATCCAGGAAGAGATAACACCCTGCTAGGATATGGGTCACTGAAGGTTATCGCTCCTTTGTCTAGAGCACACAATAAGCAGGAGCACCCAGTGCTGTTATGGCCGTGTATTGTGCAGAGGAGCTGGAAATTTCCAATAAAAGGGTTGGTGCCATATTCACATCTCTCTCATTTTTTATTCACACTTCTTTTATTACACTTATGTTTTTTAATTCCCTTTTATTATGTGCTTAAGAGTTACTGTGCCCTGAAAGCCAGCAATCTTGGCCTGGAGGATGGGTGTTTATATATGGGATTGTACCATACAGAGCACAAACACAAAATCCTGCATGCTGCCTTTCAGAGCAGGGAAAGTTTTGTCATCCTCCTCTGCCAACGTTAAAAATTGAGCTTCATTCTTCAAGACAAAAGTGTCATATTTTAATCCAACGTTAATGTTATTTTCTCTCTTATGAACTTTCCATATTTTGCTTAAGGCATAAGTATTCCCTTTGTCTTTATTTAAAGCCATCTGTCTCTTCTGATTTCATAAGGCAAATTCGTTTCTTAACACATATCTCACATCGGGGGCAACCAACTAGATTAGACTTGTTGATTCAGTATTTTTACACTGTGGCTGCATATAGCAACACATTATTTGAGACTTTTCCAGGCTGGGAATCACGGTGATGGGAAGTTGCACAATCAGAGCCCTGCAGAGCTTCTCCTGCTGGCGATGGGCGAGTCAGGGAATCTGCAGCGTCACAGCCCAGCGTGCTCTGTCCTTTGGTACAGATACAGCTACATGTGCGTGGAGTTACGTTTAACACAGAGAGTAATGAGTGTTCAGATACTGAAAACAAAGCAGACGTGTAGATAGCCTTGCTTGTGCTGTGTTGGAGCGGGAGGCTCAGCCTTGCCTCTCCACCCTGAGCTCCTTCCTGCTGGCTCCCAGGACACCTGCTCCAAGAGATGCAAGTGGGACACCCACTTGCAAGGGGTTTTCAGCCACATGAGACTCTGAAAACATCCTGTGCTCCCTCAAGCTAAGGGAGATGCGTTGCAGGAGGTCCGGTCCGCCTCAGGCTCGCATACAGCAGCTATGTATATCCCTCTTCTATGTATACCCCATCTCTATGAAGGCGTGGTGCCAGCTGCCTGTGGCTTTACAACAACTTGCAGCCCTCTCCTGCTGCGATTGTGCAGGTCCGCTGTGCGAATACCATGGTAACGCGGTGCTGCCCCAGGCAAAGCTGTGGTGTTGCCACTGGGTTTTCTTAGGGGTCTTCCTGTCCTGGCAAGTGGAAGCAGATGGCAGAAGGATGAATAGTTTATTCCTGTCTTGGTGGGAGTAGGTCAACTGCAGCCTGGGAGCTGTTGCATGTGTTGAATGGGGCCCGACACTCCTTTCCGTGTCTCCCCCAAGCACTGCTGGACCAGAAAAGGCCCATTTTCCCACCCCGCAGCACTGCTGGACCGTTTGTCCGTGACTCCGTTGCCAGGCTGTGACTTTGGTCCAGTTTCCACCTCTCCAGAGGTCAGTCAAGATAATGATCCTTGAAGACCACAACAGTGGTCACCTGAATTTCAGTTACTAGGCCCAGATTATTTTTGTTAAACAAGAGCAAAATCAAACTGGCATGAAAGTAAAAGCAAAACCAAACAGTAATTATAAATGGCCAAAATGCTGCCTGGCAGAAACGACAACCAGCTTCTCCGTACGGGTGCCCGCACCGTATTTCCCAGGCAAGCCCTGGCCACTGTTCCCGATTTCCTCTTTAAAATCCAGCTGAGCACACTTTTACTTGCTTACCCATTTTGAAATACCCTTAAGGATAGTGTTAAAACTAACCTAAATAAATAAATACACAGCAGATATTTCTATGGAGCTGGTGGAATATTTGAATATACTAAAACATGAAGTCAGAGCCAGCTCCTTGTAATGATTTATGTTTGTGTTCTAGGACTCACTGTGCGGTGTACCTTTGCAGATAGCAGTGCAATAAAATACTCTATTATCTCCGGATACTTTAGACTGTGCCATTCCTTAAAGTGTGTGAATTATGCCTGAGGTTTCCCTCAGGTAACAGTTACACGGAAAAATGTATTTCCCAATATTTCACCAGGTCTCTTATCAGCTCTTGGGTTCCTATCAGCTTCGGCTTGTTTTGCAAGAATGTGCAAAATGAAACAATCTGAGGTTTTGCTCGTGGAGCAACATTGCTGTGTTCATCTAGCAGAGGGGTTCACCTAGCTGCAGGCTCCACAGCTCGGCAGGACTGGGGTCTGTGCTCCCCCACATCACCACCAAGTGTTTGTTCCAGAGCTCTTCAGGTGCGTACAGCCCCACTCTTTATAACCCTTCGAAATCACATCTGGATTTGGGAATGTTAACCTGAACTCACCTGTACTGCCAGCCTGCTTTTCCCCTGGAATTGCACAAACAGGGTAGTCATGGGATATGGAGTATTTTGTCCTTTGATCTTAGGTCAGGCTAGTTTCAGATTATTTAAGGAGCCTCACTTTCCTGAATATTTTGGTAACTGTTAAGAGAGGAACTTCCAGTTTCTGTATTGCAACGAGTTGTCACTGAAATGCTTTTATTTTTTTTTTTTGCAATTTACTGTTAACATACTTAACTTTTTCCATCCGTGGGCTCATGAACATTCCCGTACAAGTCTCCCAAGTATATCTTGCCATTTAGTACAGAAAAGCCTGCTTTTCTTACTTGTGTTACAGACATCCTTAGAAATAAAGCAGTAGGTTCAAAGACCACATGCTGAAAAGCAGTAGTTTAATTTTTTAGATTAATGCTAGCAAACTTTCACTTCTTTAAACTTTGCTTCTCTTTGTCATACAGAGACCACATACTTTTAAAAATATTTAAATATATTAAACACTAAATAAAATATTAAATATATTTGAAACTAACTGTTATCATAAATGCGAGTAGGGCAAATTAAAGGTAACATTCAAGAGCTGAGTTGAGTTAGTTGTAAGTAGAAATTAAACATAATTTTGTTCATCCCTCTCATTCTCAGTCTACAAATGAGATCTTCCTCATGCTGTTAAGCCCCGTAGTACCCTCTGTTGCATTCATACCCCTGAACATCCTTCTTATTTGCTTGTTTCCAGACTGACACAGCGAAATGATAAAATATCTTTATGCAGATCAACAGGTGGCCTGTCCTGGCATACTGTCTGCTCAGGAGAAGGCAGAAGTAGGAAAGTGGTAATTCAGGACTGTGAGATAATCCCAGCTGTAGCATTCCCTATCAGCACTGCTTATTTGAGGAGGTTTACAAGAATGGTGGGTGAGAGGTCCAGCAAAAAAAATCCAACCACAAATGAAACATTGAATGAATTTTCATTTAACACTTAGTGAAAGAAAGAGCAGGCAAAAATGTCTGTATTTCTGTGCTCACAGTCCCAGACCCACCAGCTCCAGGACTGCTGGGCTCATCAACAGCATCTCACAGTCAGTCAAGCCTGGACTCCTATTTTCTTTCTTCCCCCACACAATGCTTGTAGTTGATATTTTGGCCTCTGCCTGTGTGACAGGAAGCCTTGCAGTTCACATGGTTTGCTGTGACTTGCCTACAGCCTATAGCTTCAGCCTTTTTTTTTTCCAGCTGTTTTTTTCACTCTTAGAAGAGACTTATTTGCCCCCTGTGCCAAAGCTAAAGGAAAGCTCAGGCACCCAGGGTTGTAATCAGGCCTGTAGTTGTCTTTGGATCCAAAAGTGGCCACTATTGCAGTTCCTAACTGTAGCATTATTGATAAAAAGAGCTGTATTTCCTCCAGCTGGGATAAAAATATGCCAAGCCACAACTCCCAAAGCCACATGTGCAAGCCAGTTTTGCAGCCAGCAAGAACTAACAGCAACGGGAAAACCCTCCAGTCCAGGGGTGGTGGCACCTTCTTTTGCAGCAGCTTCTGGGGAACAGACCCTGGCCACAGCACCCACTGCGGGAGCTGGCACTCCCCTTCGCTCCTTGCCGGACTGCTTCAGCTTGTAATCGTGCCAGATCAAACAAGCTAAAAATATTGCGTCTAATCAGTTTAGAATAAAGGCCATCTTGGAAAAGATAGTTGCTCCAGGAAATGATCTTCTTTCTCAATAGCTGGCAGCATTCCCACTGAGTCACCGGTGGGGCTCGGAGAGCTGGGCTGCAGGAATGAAACAAAAGAGTCTTTTGGGTGAAACTAAAAAGGGAATCTCCCCCACGCTGAACGTCATGCAAAGGCACTTGAAGATAAGGCGGTAAGAAAGTGGTCTGCCTAAGGGCAGCATTGGGCTGGGGAAAAAACCTGTAATCCTGGACACAAGCCCCTTAAAAACAAACATTTTGGGGATCAGTGAATGGCAGGGGAAAGGGGAGCTGCCCATATTTACCATACAGTTATCAAAGTCTATGAGGCGGGGAGTTTAGAGCAAACAAAATTAGGATAAAATAAGAGAAAGATTTCCAGCAGGGCTCTCTCCTGAAGGGTGAGGAGGCAAATGCTCCTTGGGATGGGGCCAATGATACCCGGGAGCCTCCGCAAGCACAACTGAGCAGTTGTCCGGGCTGGGCAAAGGGAGATGGGGAAAATGGAGCCAGCTGGGTAGAAATCTGCAGCTGGAGGTCTGGGGAGGTGATCTTCCAAAGAAAGGTCAAAAAAAGAACTTATCTTGTATATCTCAAAAATGTCTTCCCCCTCTCATTTCCCAGGATGTTTGCATGAAAAAATGTTCACGTAGATGATGTGCTTGGACTGAGTATGTTTGGGTAATCCAGTCTGGTTGTCAACAGAAATGAAATGTTTGCTCTTTGTAATGTCACAAACCTATGCATTTCTGGGACTTAAAGCTCAGTCCTGAAACAATATTACAAAATGCCATAGAGTTTGAGGAAATTCCTCACTGACATCACACCCCTTATACTTTTCAGCCATACCCCTTACAAAGGCACTAATCATAACTAACTTCTTAAGATAGATTATTATAAATGTAGTAGTACCTTTTGATCTGATAGTGGCTTTCATCAAAAATGCATCCAAATATCTGTATTCTTTTTATTAGTTGCCTTTATGATCAAAAGTTAATTACCTTTTACCTACTGGCTGCTCTTGCATGATGTAGTATTTTCCAAGGTCTTCTGGAAAGACATTTTTATTTATGACTCAGGATGGGCCTAAAATAAAAACCATGTATATCTGATAAATGTGAATTTGTTGCAGTCTAATGTCACTATCAGTACAAGCCCTGATTAAATATCCTCTGACCTGTGATGTGCCCATGGAAAAAAACCCGCACAAACATGTGTGGATTCCTTCATTTTGTTAAATCATTCTGTTTTTCTAGCCAACCCAGCCCTTTACTTACTGAACTATGTGCACAGAACCTGATTTAAACAGCACGGAGCAGTCAGACTGCAGCTTGTTTTGGGTTGGCAGGTTTCACCATCAGGACAGGGTGAGCAGGGACTGTCACCGGAGCTGTGGGATGCAAGGTACCCTGCAGCGCTGATGTTCCCATTGGTGCCAGCTCCTAATTAGTGATCACAATAAAGAAATTATATACACAAAATTTTGTGTGTGATGTTCTAAAGAGTGCTGAGTTGCTGCAGTTTGGGTTGGAAAGGCTGCATTGACCAGACTAGCCTGGGTCTTGATGGGCTCCAGGCCAGCCCGGTGTAGGGAGAGAGACCTCCTGCTGTCAGCAGTGGCGAGTTCAAAAACCTTTCTGCCTCATCTCTTGGGTGTAAAGTGAGGCTTTGCCAAAAGGATATCCACCTCCACAAGAACCCTTTTGCTTTTCTCCTACACTTTAAGATGTTCCTAAAGTTTCTAGGACAATTTGCTTCCACCTGAAGCTGTCTCAGTTACTCTTAAGCAATTGGGTTTTGTTTGTCCTTCCAATGACTGATTAAAACACGACTGTCTATAGTGACGCATACCAAAAATTGATCGAAATTATCAGGGTGAAACAAAGGAGAAAGTCAGGACATGTTTAGGAAAGTGCAGAAGGAAATGCTGACCTGCAGACCGGTGAGATAGCAGAAGCAACCAGGAAAGCCAACTTGCTGGGGAGGCTGATACGAGGCGAGGAAATACAAATTAACCTACGAAGGGACTTGGGCCGTGTGCTCCTGAGGGGTTTTCTGTGCCTGCGGCCTGGCACATGTGTGGGAGGTGGGTGCAGAGCCCCGACACGGCACCAGCCCCTGCAGGGTCCTGTGACACCTTCATGTGCAAGAAGGGCACGGGGGAGCAGGGTCAGGGAGAGCCGTCTGACCAGTTTCCTTGCACCCCCAGCTGAGGTCTTCTCCTTACACAGAGGGCTGCTGGCGTGCTCTCTCAGACAGGCGACCCTCCCGCGAGGGTCCTTTGGAGGGCTCAGAAATCAGCCCTGCTGGGGAGGAGGAGCACGGAGATGTCCCCACCGCCCTGTTCCCAAGCTCTTCCCCTCCTCCTGTCCACCCACAAGTGAGCAGAAACAGCTGAGCACTCATTCTGGGCTGAAAAGAGACAATTCTGGACTTCATTTTAGCCACAAGAGGTAAAAAAAGAATTTCTTAAGGACAACAGATCATATCTTCTCTTGCCAACTGCCTACATGATAAAAAATGAAACTTTATTGTATATACATGAAGCAATTGAAAGCTAAGATTTTTCCAAACTGCAACCCAGTTGCAGAACATTGGGCTCAGCCTTGACTGCCTTGTGCACCGCAGAGCATTTAGTTAATATTTAAACTCAGTCTTTTGACTCTTATCCCAGAAGCCCAGAAGGATTCGTGATTTAAGCTGGGTTGTGTAAGCAAGACAGCCCTGGTGGGTCTGAGCTGCTGAGTGGCAAAGCTCACACGTGCTCCTGTAGACCAGGAGCTTCTAAGGTGCATGGGCTGCAAGTCACAACGGATGAATTGGGCTTGTCCCGGAGAGCTGCAAGCAGTACTTCTGGTGGAGCTATCACACATGAGAGCTGACCTGCACAGTGTCCCAGGAGAGTGAAGAGAATCATGCTAGGAAGGAGTCCTGGTGTGCAAACAGGAACCCAGCACATGCCATACCAGTGGGAGTAGCATGGGGGACCAGAGATGCAGCTGGGGGTGCAGAGAAGAGCAACTTCAATTGAGCACTAAGATTATAAATGGTTGTGGAAGACCATCCGTGCTGTCCTATGACCTCACGTGCCTTGTGCTTACAGAAGGCAAGAAAAACTTGGATAGTTTTAGTATTCTGAAGGCAGAGCAAAGAGGATGAAAGAGTATCATGTCTGTGGCAGAGGAACGAGGTGCCAGCAAAATGCGTAGAAAGAAAAAATGACATGTGCAGAGTAGTGGGTGTCTCCTTAAGGCACTGATAAATTAGTGTCTAAATCTTCAGCAGAAAAGATTGAGGATTAATATCCCAGGCACCCTGCTCCTGATTGATGCAGCTGTGAAAACCTGTTTTTCTTAAGAATCAATATGTAAAGCTCACTCTTCACTTCTCAGACATTTACTTATCTATGTCTGTCTGTCTAAATCTGTCTGCCAGATTCCTTATGTACATTTACAAAAATGCAAATGATTACTAATAACAATTCCAACACAACCATTAATCAACATTAACAATTAATGCAAGCACAACAATTAGGCTGGCCTGATCATACACAAAAATAGGTTGGGGCTCTTGCGATTATTATAAATCATTCTTTATATATTTTAATATTTTATTATATTGATATTGTCATAGAATCATAGAATCTTTGGGTTGAAAGGGACCTTTTAAGGTCATCTAGTCCAACCCCCCTGCCATGAGCAGGGACATCATCAACTAGACAAGGCTGCTCAGAGCCCCGTCCAACCTGACCTTGAAGGTTTCCAGGGGTGCGGCATCTACCACCTCTCTGGGCAACCTGGCTCAGTATTTCACCACCCTCATCATGAAAAATTTCTTCCTTATATCTAGTCTAATCTGTCCTCTTTCAGTTTAAAACCATTACCCCTTGTCCTGTCCCTAAAAAGTCTGTCCTGCTAAAAAGTCTGTCCCCATCTTTCTTATAAGCCCCCTTTAAGTACTGGAAGGCTGCAGTAAGGTGTCCCTGGAGCCTTCTCTTCTCCAGGCTGAACAACCTCAACTGTCTCAGCCTGTCCTCAGAGGAGAGGGGTTCCATCCATCTGACCATTTTGGTGGCCTCCTCTGGACCCGCTCCAACAGGTCCGTGTCTTCCCTGTGCTGGGGGCTCCAGAGCTGGGTGCAGATATGTTATATATATATATGCTACATACATTTGTTATATATACGTTATAGATGTGTGTTATATATGTTATGTATATATATTATGTGTATATATACATATATATACACGCATATATATAATATTTTGCCTTGACAGTCTAAAGATAACAGCGTATGAAATGCCATTGAACTCTCGTATTCCTGGCTAGCATTTGAAAACCGATCCAAAATTAAATTTTTACTCAAGCATGATTTAGTAACTTAAACCTATGTTGATAACCTTTACACCCTGTCTGAAGATAAAGTGTTTGTAAGTAAGTCTCTTATTGAATCTCACCAATTTTTTGGAAGATAATAGTTCAATTAGAGAAACAGTACCTTGATTAGAAAACCAATTAATGCTTATTTAAGTGTCATTTTTACTACTACTGTCTCATTCTACAGTTAAACATTACCTGAGGTATCTCACTATTAATGTATTAATGATATAATATCACCTGCCATTTTTTAGGACCTTCCACTCAAGATTCTTGAATTGTTTTATGACTATTAGTGTGACTTTATAACAGCCTTCCATAGCAGATAAACATACGATATTTGCTTTACTTAAAAGAAACTGAGGCATGTAAAAATGACTCGGTGCCATATCAAAGGATGTTTTATTGATAGATATTTTGGAAACTTACTTTGCAAGGACATGTTCTCCTGTGACAGCCAAGACAGCCAAGTGCAGCTCTTGTTAGAGGCAGATATTAGCTCATAGCAATCAATATTCTTCATTGCTCTGGAATTAAAATAGCGTTGACTGGAGGAAGCTGCCTGCGAGCCTTACCAAGCTTTGAGTTATTTCAAGGGGAGGAAATATCATCCTCACATTCTTTCTTACTCATGCTTCAAGTCAGTGTCAGGTCCTTGAGACTATTCTAGGTCTTAAGATCCCTGGATTGAAAAACCCTGCCCTAGAAATATGCTCCCTCCTTCAGGCAGGGAAGCAGGCTGTGAAAAGCAGAATGGGGATTTTGCTGGTGGAGCTGCTGCTCTTGTGTCTCAAGCAGAGTGAGGCTGGATTACCGACAGGGTTTTCCATCTCCCTTGCTACCAACTAGCTTAAAATCACCCCTGTGTCCCTCAGGCGTCTGCATTGATTTGCTCCATGACCGAGGAGCTTGTACAGGGCAGGCAGCCATGTTCTTGCATGGGTGGTTGTGTCTCAGCTATGTGACCTGGTGTTTAGATCCTATTGTTCGTGTGCTACCACCCATGAGGATGTCTTGTCAAATATCTTCCTTAATTGTTTCCCAACAATGTCTCTTTAATCCATTTTACTTATCGATTAGGCCACCGGCAAGGATTCCAGAACTGCAATAACTGTGGTTAAGATTGTTTGGGAGGTCTGAGGGGCATTGCAGGTATTTGATATTAGTCTGTTAGACATTAATATGACTGTACTCCGCAAACATGGGAAGAATGCAGCTATAGAGAAGGCACATGTACCTCTGTGCAAAGGACGCTCTGAGTGGGAGTTCCTGGCGTCCCTAGCTCTCAATATTAGAAACAGAAAAGTGTATATGAAACTAGAGAGAACCAAATTCAAAACCCATAAAGCAAATCCTTGTTCTCTAAGTGTCCAACTCAAAGTGAAATTCCTGCCGTACAGTGTTTTTAAGGCCAGTAGTCCGACAGGAATTTAGCAAGCGAATATTGACTGACCCACTTTGCAGCTGCAGTTCTCCACACTGAGCTGCAGGTCTTTACAATAATCTCCCGTGCATAGAATCTGCTTCAGGATGAATTCTGGGATGGTTTCAGTCCAAATGGTTCAGGCATTTCTAAGAATACGACTTAGGAAGAGTGCATTCCTTTTCTGCCAGCTTTTATCTGTGAAGTGTCCACCTCTGCACACTGACACTCCAACTTACCCCACTTGCTCCATGCAGTGGGCCTCAAGGCTGCAGACCTGCTGAGAGGGGACCAAAACAAAGCCAGGTAGTAGGTGTCCTGAGTTCTTATTATCACATTTTAAAAGAGCCCAGAAACAAAGCCTGGTTAAAGAAAATTAAGCTAGATTGCAAAGTAAAGCATCCCAAATCAGGACGTGACAGAATTCAGGTTGCGTATGTGCATATATATTGGATATAGACATTAACTGCAGGATCTCATGGCTGTGTCCCATGGGACCCTTGCCTCTTTCAGATCAAAAGGAGTCTTCTCTGGGGATAGATTGGATGGGTCATGGAAGAAGGCTGATGTGGATGCCCATAGCTGAGCTTATCACACTCAGCTGTCTTTATGAAAAAATGGACACTTCCAGGGTGTGACTAGCCCATCTTCCTATGGTGGTTGTCTGCAGGAGGTCATCTGAATTGTGCCTTGTGAGTATCTGTTGCTCCCACTGACTGCAGAGGCACTCCCCAGGAGTCTCCCAGATGCAGGTATCAACTTTGCAGGTGTTTAAAGTCCAGTGATTTGACTCCTATCCTGGGTGTGTAATGGCAGGTACCACTGAAGGGAGGTTTGAAAAAGTTAGAGGGCTTCAGGAACAGAAGATGAATTTCCATTATTGGTCTACTTTGGGTCATGACCCAACAGTGTAGATCCTGACCCGCTGCGATAAGGCAATTACTGTGTTTGTTTGCTGGCCTGACAGTGGCCTTCTAGATCAGCTCAGCCAGGTGAACTGGGCTGATCTAAGGGGCTGTGGGTGCTAACAGGGAGGTCCTTCTCCCCTCTCCAGCACCTTGACACCTCTGCTGTGCATTGCTGGTGTGTCCTTTACACCGTGGTGTAGGTGCTAATGTGTAGCTTGACTGAGGAACAAATGGAAAAGGAACAGTAAGGAGCAGAGGGGAAAGAAGAGTGGAAACTTGGCAACTACCAGTGAAGACAGACACTGTGAGTCTGCTCTGCAATTTTCCAAGTAAACCTACTAGATCTCCCCTTGGCATAGTCAGATCACAGTTTTACGGCATAAATTAGGTTGGAAGAGCAACAGCAAAGCAAAAGATCTGAAGAGAATCTCTACCACTAGGCTTCCCCCAACAACACTGTAAGTGGGCTTTGTGGTGGCAGCACAACACATAGTCCATAGTCCCAATCTTTCCCCAGACCCGGTGTCTTTTGGAGTTTTCAAGTTCCCTCAGCTCCCTCTGGAGGGAGAGAAGTTATTTTAGAGTGAGGGAGAATAAATATGCTTGAGCCACAGGCATGGAGAATCTGGAGTTCAGCTACAGAACAGTTACTCTAAATATAGTTCTAAATGCACAAAGAGATAAGTCACCTCAGATGGCTGCTGCTGCAAGAAAAATGGATGTAATAATATCTCTGGTGAGCCATGAAAATATCCCTCTAGAACAAACTGATAGAGAAAAGAAATGGACTTGAACCCATGTTTTAGGGTGCTGACTCAATGTGTAAACATGCCCAAGTTAATAAGGGCATTAGAAGGAGTGAAAATCTCTGAAATAAAGATTCCTTAATCCTGTAGAAGGAGCAGATCTGGAGTTCTCACAGGTGCTGACAATGTACTTTAGGCTACTGCTTGGTAATTTTGGGGTGTTAGAACATCTAATGACCCAGCAGGGCAAGCAGGGACAAATCTGCCCAGCAGCTGGCACAGGAGCATTACCTTTCTGGGTGCTTTATTTTTTTATTCTACTTGAAACCAGCCTCGAAGATCCACAGGCATCCTCTTCCCGAAGACGATGATCCTTGATGAACTTATCCAAGCACTCCTATCACCCTGAAGTTTAGAAGTATGCTGCACTTCACTCCCACTCACATAGACATACCTGAGCTGGCTGGAACTGGTTAATTTAGATGCTGATAATAGAAAATACTCCAGTCTGACTTGCACTTAATTGCATATAAACTGCTCCACATCCTCTTTTCTGCTCTGCAACTCCTGGGTTGTTGTATCCAATATTTTTTGTTGGTTTTTTTTTAATCTTACTGGCTCCCTGGCTCACTTCTGACTATGCTTTAGCTTTCCTCCAGTGCTAAAATGTTGCCTGCAAGTCCATGAACCAGCATACAAGGAGATTCCCTACTGAAGAGATCATGGGGGGTAGCACAGAAGGTCTGTCCAGGCTCCTGCACGTCTGTATCCAGGAGCGTTAGCAGTAGAAGCGCATTCGTACTGGTGTCCAGTTCAGAATTAGGAAAAGTGAGTCAACTCAAGCACGTGAAGTGCTTTCTAGGACACAATTTAGAGTGAAAGACACAAGGCATGACATGTTGGTCTGCAGTGGGGCAAACCAAGCTGCCAGAATTGAGCACAGCCCTGCTGTGGGCAGGCATGTATGGTACCCCAAACTGCATTCCCAAGTCCTTCCCCTGCTGTAGGGCTGGGACCTGCCTCCTCCTCCCTCCTCCCTCCCAGCACTGAAAGCCAGAGACCCTAAACAGAGGGAAAAAATCTTTCCAGACAGCTCCTAGCCTACCTCCATGTTAATGTGTTAATGACAATGAGACCTTGTGTTAAGATGTAGAACAGAAGAGAAAAGTGAAGTTCACATTTTTGGGTTTAATGTTTATTAAGGCTGGCTGGGGAGGAATAGTAAGTAACATTAGTTATCTAGTAAACCTCTAAAGATAGCTCTGTGGCCACCTTAGGAGAATTATAGGATTATTGTTGTTCTTTCTTTTTGTGGCATCAGTATGAGTAATCTATCAGGATCATCTTTGCTATGTGTGCACTTTTCAAAAGTGGAGGTTGTAAAGTAGTACAGAATTTTGAGTCTCTCTCTAAATTACCTCTTCTCTTTCAGTGCCGTTTCCAAACTTTCTGCCATGGGTCTATTTTATTTGAGCACCTGCAGCCTCCTCCTGCAGCCTCATGGGGAGGATCTACATCAGTGTGTTTATTCAGAACACATGTCCACTTTTGTAGCAAATCTCTTGATCATTTCCCATTCCTTTGCTTTGGGTTGCATGGTGGAGCAGCCTCAGACTGCGTGAACCAGATTCCTGGGGATGGGAACGAATGGGAAGATGTGCTCCAGGGGTGCATCTAGGAGTAGCTGCAAAGGGAAGTTCAACAGAGCTAGGCTACAGCTCATACAAAATAAAGAAAAACGCTGAAATGTGGATTTCAGGTCCTCAGCACCAACTGCTTTGCTGTACAAATCCACTCTTGTTTGTACATATATTGTGGTTTAACCCCAGCCAGCAACTAAGCCCCACTCAGCCGCTTGCTTACTCCATCCAGTGGGATGAGGGAAAGAATCGAAAGGGTAAAAGGTGTGAAAACTCATGGATTGAAACAGACAGTTTAATAGGTAAAGCAAAAGCTGTGCGCACAAGCAAAGCAAAGCAAAGGAATTCATTCACTGCTTCCCATCGGCAAGCAGGTGTTCATTCGTCTCCAGGAAAGCAGGGCTCCATCACATGTAACAATGGGAAAACAAACGGCATTACTCCAAATGTCCCCCTTTTCTCCTTCTTCCCCCAGCTTTTATTGCTGAGCACAACATTGTATGGTATGGAATATCCCTTGGGTCAGTTGGGGTAGGCTGTCCCAGCTGTGTCCCCTCCCAACTCCTTGTGCACTCCCAGCCTACTCACAGTGGAGCAGTGTGAGGAGCAGAAAAAGCCTTGATGTTGTGCAAGCACTGCTCAACAATAACTAAAACACCCCTGTGTTATCAGCACTGTTTCCAGCACAAATCCAAAACATAGGCCCATATGAGCTACTATGAAGAAATTTAACTCTATTCATGCCAAAACCAGTACAATGTACCACATGTTAAAGTAGAGGTAGCTCTTGCCTCTGTGCTTGTTCACTTTGTAATGTAAGTCATGCTGGTTTTATTCATTTTAACCTTCATTTTTTCTGTATGCTGCTTTTTCTCTCCTCCCTTTTCTTATGCTTATGTACGAGTAGTTTCAGGCAACATTTGACTTGGCATTGTCTTACTACCTGCAGAATTGCATGTCTTCATTGTGGAAACACCAACTCTTAGTGTAAAGACTAGCTGTATATTATTCTAGATTTTCTAAGTGTTACTTAACTTGTTCTTTCTCTATTCTGTACCCTAACAATAAACACAAAATGTATATATAAAGTTTTTGCTTATAGACTGTAGATAAATGTTCCCAGGTTGGCAGGACTTGGTGAAATTCACCCTGGACTACTTAAGAAGTCAGAGAAACAACCTCTGATTTCAGAGACCTGGAGAAGGATGGGATGGTGAAAGAGTTTTGTTGAGTGTGAAAGTATTTACTTCATTTTTAACTGAAGGAGAAAGAAGAACCGAGGGAATCTGAGACTACTTTGACACTTTTATATGTTTTAGCAACCTAAAGATAATAAACAGATAAGCAATGATGAACAGACATTTTTCAAGAACAAATTGTATCAAACTGATAAAATATTCTCTTTGATAGAGTAGCCAGCCCAGGGGAGAGCTAAAGTAGATGCAAAACTTTCTAACAATGGCAATACTAGAGCTGAGAAACAGGTATCCAACAGTGCTGTAAAATCTCCTTGGAGCTCCTAAAGCGCAGGTTAGATAGCCTTGGGGATGGCTGGACAGGTGCCTGGAATGAGGACACAGCACCTGTGCTCCAACTTGTGCCCATTACCTCTATCACCATGTTTTCTTGCACTGGGGAGACAAAATTGGACGCAATCCTGTAGATACAGTCCCAGAAGCACTGAATAGAGGGAAATAATCCCCTCTCTCAACCTCCTGGCTACACTTTTGCTCATGCAGCCCAGAAGGCTGTTGGCCTTTGCTTCCAGGGCACATTGCTGGCTCATGGTCAACTCGGTATCCACCAGGATCTCCAGGCCCTTTTCTCCAGAGCTGCTTTCTCGCCAGCTGGAACTCGGCCTACACCGTAGCATGGGGTTGGGGCCTCCCAGGTGCATGACTTTGTTATAATGTACTATATTAACAGACTGGCACACAATATCACAAGCAAACAGTAATGTTAATATAACTAATCTATATCAATCACAGTTCTTAAAGGGCAAACTGCAGATTAGCACGGTGCGTGCACCTTGATTTTCATGGTGTCAGTCGATTTGCTGTGCTAGATCAGGACATTCTGCCGTCCAAGTACCATACAGTGCTTACAACGTTAACGCTGCAGCGATCTTAGATGGAGGAAATACGCTCTGTTTATCAGCCTGTTATCACTGGGAAAGCTCCAAGCTGCACAATAACATTGTGCTTCAGGAGAACTTTGACTTTCATAAAGCCAAGATGATCTAACAATGAGAATTTATTACTTCAAAGATTTTCTGTCCAAACACAGAAAATGTCCCTGACTCCTCGTGCAAAATTTCCTTTGTTGGCCACAAAACCCCCTTGTTCAGGGGATTTAAAGACCAGATCCTTGATTAGGAGAGCAGAGTATGAGTAAACCCACCCCCTGAGTAGAAGTGTGCCATTTCCTTGATGTACAACGTATCTCTGGAAGGGTGTCTGCGACTTAATTACCTTGTTATTTAGGTTTTATTTTTATTTTCATTACCTTGTTTGCCAGAGCTTTTGGAATCAAAGAAAATGAAATACCACATAGTTACTGCATTTCTTAATGGCCTTGTTTGGGGACAAAGGCGAGATTTTAGTTAACATGAAAATTTGTGTGGAAACTTTCCACCTCAGTTTAGATTTACCTGTTTTCCAAAAACAGTAGAACCAATTAATTTTACAGCTGTTTAAGAAATACAAAATACTTGTAGTTTTGGTTTTGATTTTTATTAAAACCTGAAAATTTAACTGGAAGCTTAAAACAAATGAAAGTGCTTTTTTTTGTAAATGTGAAAATTAACTGGTACTTTATGATCAGCTCTGGTATAAATGTTTATTAAGAAGTTTAAGTGGGCAATGACAAATTAAGCACAGGAAAAGGAAAACATCAGTGATACATAATTCTGCCCTAATTCACATTGCAAAGACTTTGAATTATGGACCCTGCAGAGTTTTATCCTGCAGTGTGTAATTCTTTTCTTTTGCATAACCTACCAGAAATAATGCAGAATTTTTCCCATGTTCAAACCAGGCTTTCACATGCCACATCAGTCTCATCTATAATCTCCTCTCTAGCTAGAAGGTCACAAATTTTCAGAACTGAGTAATGTGCAGGGAACAGAATTTTACAAGGTACACTGAGTTACTGGTAGGCAAAGCCACTCTCTGCTATTGCGAAACAATTAATATCCAGGAGGAAGTCAGATGGAAGGAATTGAAGGGAAGGACATCAGACATAGAGCTCCCACTTTCTTTCTGCAGCATATACTTGATAGATGTAAGCAAAGTAATGGCTAAAGGGAGATTCATCTCTGCCTCCTTTGAGGGGCAGCAGCGCAGTCGTCTCCCAGGGACACCCAGGGCAGGACCCAGCTGAACCACCTGAGATGCCCAATTATCACCCAAGTTCTCCATGCCTATGGAGACATTCCTTATTAAATGGGGTGAGCTTTTTCCCACCAGCTTTGACTATCTCAAAGTTAGATGTTTAACATAGATCACCTGGGTCCCCTCTCTGCTCAGCAGACAGCAGCGCTGCAGTCAGCTGTTGGAGGGCAGTCCTTGACACCCACCTTGGGACAGGATGAGTAACCTTCTCAATTTGCCAGTCTCTCTGAGTCTCCCATAGGAGCCCAGAAGACTAGCTTTCTATTAGGCTGGCTAAACCAAATGTCTGACCTCAACAGCTGCAGTGAGGTGAGACAAGTCCTGCCTTGATTGTTGGCTTTTTTTGTATAAGAAAAGCAGAGGCAGGAATCCTTGAAGGCCCGGAGGAAGATTGTGTTGGCCTTGGTCGATGCATATAAGATAGGCAGACAGGATCTCCTGGGTGCTTATTTTCAAAGGCACCTGTTGACCACCCAGGGAATTTAGGTACTTGCTTTAGGAAGATGGCGTCACTGGGTGCCTAACATTTAAATGTAAAGAAGAGTCACTCCCTCAGGTGAGGCAGGTGGATTGCACCTCACTCACAAGCCACTGCCAGGGGCAGGCTGCTGGGTGTTTAAACATGGTATGTGACAAGGTCTTAGGTATGTCATAGCTCAGCTTGGACCAATGTCCTTTTCTGCCAGTCACCACGTGGTGTGAGAGAACCCAATTGGGTGCTGCCACCAGACCCAGCTCCGGTGCCCTTTGTAGGGTCTGAGACTCCTTTCTAAGTTCCTTTTGCCTTGAAAATGCAGTGCTTCAGCCTCCCTGACCCCTGCTAGCCTACGTGTGCTCCTTCAGAGCTCCAGCCAGCAGAGGAATGACATGACCACTTAAATCTCCTGCAAGCATTTGGGAGCCACAGATCTTTGTAAAATACCTGCAGAACAGAGTACATACCAGGACTCCTGATATGCTTTTGAGACACTTGTCCTGCCTCTTCGATGAATCTGAGATATGCTACTATTTTGCATCTGACCCAGTCCCACTTGTCTTCCTCCTTCTTATTTATCCCATATTGCCCACATATTGGTGCAGAACCTCAAACAGAGGTCATGGAGTTGCTGTGGCTTTCCCTCCACTTCTCTACTCATCTTGCTGTACTGCTTGAGTGATAGGAAGCTTTTCTAAGCAGAGCAGTAAACTGAGCACTCTGGAAAGCAGTACAGTACCCTGCTTTGGACAAAGGTGCAAAACAAAATGCCACCCCTATCTCTTTCTGGGTATACCTTACCCTGCCATGGTGCTCACTCACACCAGAGGGGAGTTTACCAAAAGGATTTACCAAAGATAGGAGGAATAATCCGAAAATGTGTTTTGTTAAATATGGCTTTGCAATGTACAAGACACTGATGGCCACCATCTAATCCTTGGATGGAGTGTGGTAGATTTTTTAGTTCTGTGTTCCCAAGTCAGAGCCAGTACAATAGTCTGTCTAGATTGATAATCTTGATGGGTACAAATAAAGATGCGTGCATATGCATATGTGTAAAAATGCAATTTCTAATGCAACAAAATGCAAGAAAAGGGACCTGGACAAGCTCCAGGAATGGACCTGTGTGAATCTCATGAGGTTCAATAAGGCCAAGTGCAGGGTTCTGCGCCTGGATCGGGGCAATTCCCAGTATCAATACAAACTGGGGCGTGAAGGGATGGAGAGCAGCCCTGCCAAGAAGGACTTGGGGGTACTGGTGGATGAAAAGCTGGACATGAGTCAGCAATGTGCACTCACAGCCCAGAAGGCCAACTGTATCCTGGGCTACATCAAAAAAAGCATGGCCAGCAGGTCGAGAAGAAGGAGATGATTCTGTCCCTCTACTCTGCTCTGGTGAGACCCCACCTGGAGTCCTGTGTCCAGCTCTGGAGGCCTCAGCACAGGAAAGACATGGACCTGTTGGAGCGGGTCCAGAGGAGGGCCACCAAAATGAGCAGAGGGATGGAACACCTCTCCTGTGAGGACAGGCTGAGAGAGTTGGGGTTGTTCAGCCTGGAGAAGAGAAGGCTCTGGGGAGAACTTATGGCAGCCTTCCAGTACTTCAAGGGGGCTTATAAGAAAGATGGAGACAGGCTTTTTAGGAAGGCCTATTGCGATAGGACAGGGGGTAATGGTTTTAAACTAAAGTAGTGTAGATTTAGACTGGATATAAGGAAGAAATTTTTCATGATGAGGGTGGTGAAATACTGGCCCAGGTTGCCCAGAGAGGTGGTAGATGACCCATCGCTGAAAACCTTCAAGGTCAGGTTGGACGGGCTCTGAGCATTCTGATCTAGTTAAAGATGTCCCTGCTCATTGCAGGGGGGTTGGACTAGATGACCTCTAAAGCTCCATTCCAACTCAAACTATTCTGTGATTCAGTATTTCAAAGAAATATAGTATTCCACTTTTCTCTAAAACAACCTTGCAGATCTCTGTTACTCTGTACAGTCATGATGCCCTCTGTTGACTTTAGTACGTGCCTGCAGCTTTCCTCCTCTAGCTTCAAGTCAGAGCTGACTCTTGTTCTCAGGACAGCTGGCCAGAAGACTTCATGATGCAGTTTATTTTCCTAACGGAATCACAGAATGGCTGAGGTTGGAAGGGACCTCTAGGGGTCATCTGGTCCAACCCCCGGCTCAAGCAGGGTGACCTAGAGCCAGTTGCTCAGGACCGTGTCTGGATGGCTTTTGAGTATCTCCAAGGATGGAGACTCCACAACCTCCCTGGGCAACCTGTGCCTCACAGTGAAAAAGTGTTTCCTGATGTTCAGAGGGAACCTCCTGTTTTAGTTTGTTTGCAGTGCCTCTAGTCCTGTCACTGGGCACCACTGGAAAGAGCCTGGCTCTGTCCTCTCTGCACCCTCCCTTCAGGTATTTATGTATGTTGATGAGATCGCTCTGAGCCTTCTCTTCTCCAGGCTGAACTGTCGCAGCTCTCAGTCTTTCCTCACAGGAGAGGTCCTCCAGTCCCTTCATCATCTTAGTGGCCCTTTGTTGGACTCTCTCTGATATGTCCATGCCTCTTTTCTACTGGGGAGCCTGGAACTGGACCAGCACCCCAGCTGTCTCACCAGAGCTGAGCAGAGGGGACGGATCACCTCCCTCCATCTGCTGCCAGCACTCCTCATGCAGCTCAGGACCCTGGGAGCCTGCTTTGCTGCAAGGAGACATTTCATATGTACTAATGAATGCAATAAAAGCAGGAGTGTACTCAGGTACCGTAACCGCAGTGTCTGTGGAAGGAGTGCCACAACCAAAGAAAGGTGAGGTAGAGTTATGCCAGGAGCAAAAGAACTAAAAGCATTTGCGTGATCATGGGTTTACAACTACCCCAGTCCTAAAGGCAATCTACTGAGGATCTGATCTTTGTGGTCTTTATTACTCAGAGACTTAAAACCTCAAGAAAATATTTTAACAACCTTCAAATTCCAGCCAAGTCCCCAGGAAGGTTCAGAAAGGCAGCCCCAGTCACCATGACCCCAAGTGATGCGCAGTTAATGGGTAAAGGCTGCTCAGAGGTGACCGCCAGGCCTGCGGCGAACGGAATGGAGGGGTCCAGCCCTGCGTTCCCCCTGTGCCCCTTTGCCTTCCCACTGTCCCCATCCACCAAGACATGCTTTGATGCTTTCTGCATTCCCCCAGGTCCCCTAGACCCTCTTGCTCCTCCTGGGTCCTGAAGCAATCACCACACAAGCTGCCTTCCCTTCGGTGGCCACCATAATCATCAGCATGTTCTCTAATTTGAGAAAACTTCACAGTGCAGCATGAACCTGCGGCTGAGCCCTCTGTCTGGGACACGGAGAGCGCAAAGAGATGCTGTATCTTTGTGGGGATTTCCCCACAGGGCTTTCCAGCAGCTCTGCTGGGGCCTTGGCTTCCGTCTTGGAGGGGGACAGGGACAGGCAGCCATTTTCTCTGCCCTGTCTGGTTCTTGCACTTGCTACCCAGATGCTGCTTTCTTAGCCAGACATAACATGCCTCAAGTCATTTCTTGAAGATGGTCTTGTTTACTGCTAGCAGCAACAACATGCTCATGGCATTCAGATCTACTTCTGAAAAAAAAAATTTCCCTAGAAATACTCACGCGCTGCCGAGCACTGCCTGTGCAGAGGGGAGGGCTCCAGTACCCTGCTGCGCACCAGGGCTGGGGGGCCAGGGGAGAGGCCATGGAGGATTAAAACATGTTGGCTAACTTTCAGTTAGCTACAGCTGGAGGGTTTTTGCTTTTTATTTTTTTTGGTTGGCTCATTAGTGAGGATGGGAGGGAATGATGGGGCCATGATACTTTTGCTTCAAGCATTGGGGAACTCTGGGATGCTTTCTCATTAGCCAGACTAAGAGTTAGGGATTTAAATATAAAAATATCAGGTTACGACCAGTCTCTAGGATTGCTTGAGGTGCAAGCAGAGAAATCCTTATGTAGAAATACAGAAGAGGAATCCTGCCCATTGAATATGGCCTTTCATTTTGACCCCAGGCGCTTTCACACAGAGTTATTAGGTGCCGGAGCATTCATTAGCTGGTGCGCTTTCGACAGAGCTGACTATATTTTATTACTGGGTGAATTGCTTTTCTCCCAGGTGGTTCCTCTAAATAATTTAAGCCTGCTATAATCAGAAAGGCTGGCATTTATGAATATTATGCCATTCTTCTAAGGCATCTCCAAAATTTGTTCTTAATGATGTGCTTCTCTGTGTGGGAAATAACAGAACACTGCCACCTCATGGAAATCTTGATTTTATGCAAGAAATTAGAAAGTAAGTCTAGGAAACTTGAGAACTTTTTTTCACAGAAAATATTTTCACTTTTGTGCACCATGGGCAATCAATATTATGAACTATGTTGCATATGACTTATCTAAAGCCACGTTTTGATGTCTCTAGCATAAATTGAACAGATTATTGCACATCTTTTAAACCAGGTGTCCTGTTGCTCTTCCCCCACAGGTAATGAAGGGTTTACATTTTCAAATGCTGATATGCTTAAGTTCAAATAGCAGAGGACCGTGGGGGCATGCAGCTTTTTTTCTAGAGAACAAATAGTCTGGAAGAATATAAACACCATGAAATTAAGCTGTGTTAATTATAAAAATGTCTCAATATTCTCATTCAAATTTTTCCTGATTAAATAAATTGAAAGCAATTATACCAAGTCACATGAAATTCTTTCCAAAATGAAATATCTTAGCTTTTATATTTTTGAGTATTTTAAAAATTGAATTTATGTACATTTCAGCATCAGTTAGAAGAAAGGGTTTTCATTCTGAAAAATTAAGTATTTCTGCTTTCTCCGGTTGTTCTCACATTTTATGTTGATTCATTAGATGTGGGTTTGTGAACTGCTTTGCTTGACCTGAATATTCAGTTTAGTGCCAGGTAAGCCTACCAGCTGCTGTACCTCCCTGCCTCTTTAAGAGATTCATCTG
>NW_010515296.1:109736-114868 GCF_000687285.1 Phaethon lepturus | reverse complement strand
CCCCCATTATTTTCATGGTTTTTGTCTAAGCTACCTTTTTTGTTTTCGAATATTTTTTTATTTACCATTTTTGTTAGTGCCATAGATTTTAATAAAGAAAGTGGGATATAAATGCAGGAGGGCATCTGGGAATGTACCACACTAGTCATGTTAGATCTGATGTTTTTATGGCAGTAATCTGAGTCTTCTACCATGACCCTAAATAACATATAAATTGCTAATTAGAAAAAACCCAACACCTTATTTTTAAAAATCCATCAGTCACTCCTTTGAGTTAGCTTCTGAATTGATTATCTAGTACAGTAGGCCTCTGGTGACAGACATGATCTGAGCAAATTTCTTTCAGTTGAGGTCATCTGTTTTATATGTGGCCATATGGAAGAATTTTTCCTGAGATGGATAGTGTGCATGATGTTTTTGTATTTCTACTTGTATGCTCATCTGTTCACATCAAAAAAGTTGTTAAAAGGGACTTTATATAGAGGAAATAAAACTGCTATGAAAGAGTAACACCACAGTTGTTCAGGTACAGGAACTTAATACTGAAGTATTCCCAAATTTGTGTCACTTACCTATTACTTGACTAGGAAAAGTTAGATGCTGAACTTGCATTAGCATGGTGTAGTAAATGATTTGAGTCCTGACTTCTGAACCGAATGCTATCTTAAAGCTGGTCCCTGGGTGTGCTGTACTTTGTAAAACAGGATATCTGCATATGAAAGAAAGGTGGAGAAAGTAGAATTTGGCTGGGCTTAGCACTCAAGACTGGTAAACTGATGTTTTTATTCTAGTGGCAGTATGAGGGTTCCATATTTTGTCTGTTTTGAGTGAAACTAGTTTTGTTTGTAACTAAAAATAGCTGCTTTTAAATAGCATCCTGATACAACCATCTGAAGGTCCCAGTAAAAACTGATATGCTGCCAATTATTTTTTTTTTTCCCCCATTTTAATTACTCTGGTAAATAAAGCTACCATTTGGTTTTGGGGTTATGGAGTAAGGAAAAAAAGGTTGGTCTATGGTTAACTTCAGGTTTATCACCCAGCCTTATTGAAGTAAAGGAATTCCAGTAGGCATTTTTCTGTCAGTGAAGGGCTGTGTCCAAATGCTAAATAGAACTTGACTGCTAAATTAACATGCAAAAAGTGAAGAGAGGAGAAAAAAATGGGGAGGGGGGAAGACCAAAAATAAATAGGACTTTGTTTTGTTTCTCTAGCCTGGAAATGAATAGTTGCTGTCAGTCATAGCAAACAGCTGTCTGCCGCATGGTAATATACACTTGCCACAGATGCATTAGACTAGTGATTTTAAAAACTGTATACCAAGAATCTTTGTCTCTTGATGAAATATTTACATTTGACACAAGTACAGTGGCATTATGGGCACCTTGCAGGACCCTACTACTATAGGGTGATGTGCTGGTAATAGCTGTTCTTCTATTGGTAGGAAACATATCCATCAGGATAGGGGGAAATGTTGTGTGTGTGAAAGTCCTTATATACAAAAAGATACAAAATTGTAAAACAATGGTGAGCTAATTCTAATCCTAAACTTCTGTGTCTTTATTTCTGATGGGTGTAGTCCTTACTGTTCTGCTGTGTGCCCAATTCAAGAACTTATTTCTGGGGTGAAAAGCTTGAGAAGAAAATTCCAAGTCAGCAATATTATTATTACTGTGTGAGGCAATATGAAACAAAAAAAATCTTACTCTATTTTTGTTTTCCCAGAATTCAGTATGAAAGTAAGATAGAAGTAAAATACTTTGAGAAGCAAACCATGTGACTGTTCAGGCAACTGCTTTGACAACTTGTGTGGTACTTTGAAAATGAAGAGACATACTCATCAATAGATGCAGAGGGCTCTTCTAGCAGAGCATGTCTACAGTATTATTTTTGTGTTGCCTTCTTTGTTTTTTGTAGACGAGAAATTACGGAAAAATGAGATGTGTTTTTATTTAGCTGTGTGATCTTGCTGTTACTTTTTAGTTTTGTAATTTATAGGCTTCTGGCAAGCTACGGATATGCTGCAATAATAGAAACTCTTATTTTTCTTCCCTTCCTATCAGCCTTCTGCTGCGGTTTACAGATGATACATTTGACCCGGAACTTGCAGCAACAATTGGTAAGTGTGTGCTGATGCTATGTTAGAAAAATTTATACCAACTTCAGTACAAAATTGTAGTTTGTTCAGACTTGCCTAACCGGTCGTGAAGTTCAGCCCTGTCTGTTTCTCTGTAAGGAAAGAATGATGTGTACACAGTTTTAGCATGCAGCACTTACTGGTATAGAGCACTGACTGTACTGGCCTGTAGTTGTGCACTTTTATGCAAAAATATATCCTTGGCTAGGAAAACAGATGTAAATGTCACCCTTCACCATGAAGATGAAATCCATAGGTATAGGCAGTGTAAAGCTCTAGTGGAACACACAGTTCACCGTTTGCTGGCATTTCAGGCTAAAATGGAAATGTAAGAGCTGCTGTTACGTCTCCTACTAATTTATCTGTGCAATGTAGCTATCAAGTTGTTTCTGTAGTAACATTTTTGTCCAGAAGTTGTGTTCTATGCAATACAATACTTGGTAGCTATCTTAAGAAGACTTAAGACTCCCTTAAGTAGTAGGATGTTAGCTCTTGCAACTCCTGACAATCTTAGAATGTACTGGGCTCTGTGACTTCTCCTCTGTAGGGAGGAAATGACAGAGTGGCTTTTTCTCTTCTTAGTAATCGGTTCCTTGGCAGCTAGACTCTTGTGAAAAATGGAAGAGAGCCAAGAATCTAGAGCTTGGGAAAAAAAGCAGTGGTGTATCATTGCTATGTTGGTATGATACCTACCAACAGTGAAGTCAGTTGAGCTGGAGGAGAGTGACCCAGAATGCAGGGTAGACTACATAGATGATTGTCAAAGGAAGCAAAAAGCAAAATGAAACTTTGAAGAATGTGAGGCAGCTCTGTGCTAAATTAATAACTGAAGTAATGGAAAATAGAGATGACTTTTCCACACAATGCATTTCAATTGCATTTTTCACTTTCTTTGTAGGAAGAGTTCTGCCTGAGGACTTATATCAAATTTTTTCTTTGAGTTCAACTGTTGGTAAACAAAGCTATCTCTGTCTAATTTGGTAAGAAGTCAATAAATCTTAATAAGATACAGGAGTATAGTTTCATGTGAAGCACTGAGCAGCTGAGGGGAGGAAGATGGTCTTTTTTTGTTCATTTCATTGCTTGTGAAAAATAAACTTGTGCAAGTAGCCCTACCTCAGCTCATGAGGGAGGATAGGGTGGAAGGAAACAGGAATGGAACAGACCAGGTGGTGAAGATGGCAATCTTGTATTCTAATCTAAATAGTTTTGGCACTGTATATACTTCAAATCATGCTGCTTTCTTGGTATGTCAACCATGTGGGCCAGGAGGTCAGTGCAGAATAGCTACTTTAGCTTTCGTGATGTTTTGGATACCAATAGACTAGTTTGGTCTCAGTGTGGGCATCTTTATTGTTTGTGTTTTTCATTGTGCTGTTTATACATAATATTCTATACCAATGTCAAAAACTGACATCAGTGTAATGTTTGAGAAACTAAGGAATTATTTTCTGAAGTAATTCTTCCTCTCTGGGATTTGTTCAAATTAGCACAACAGCATGTGTGGTAGCTAATTGTTGGCTGTTAAATAGCAACAACTCAAGGTTTACTACTGGCAGATCCTACCCTGCCAAGTAGGAGGATCTACTGGCAGGTCCTACCCTGCTTGGTTTCTGATGTGGAAAAGGAGGAAGAGTATTGAGTGTGAGTCTTACTTCAAACTGTGTTTGAGTTCTGAAACAAATATACTAATTTGGAATGGACATGATCATTTGGCAGGAAAAGTCAAGCCTGTCCTCCTTGCATTCTCTTGAGGCTAACTTGTTCGCCAGGCTTCATCACATGGATCTTACCAGACTATATATACCCCAGTATTTTCTGTTGTCCTTATTGCTTGTGCTTGTCTTTACTTGCTTGCTCTTTGTGTGAGAGATTCTAGATAAGTGTTCAGTGCAATCTGTACTTCATAAGTGAAGTAATGTATGGCACAGATCTGGTGTCTTGGTGTCTCTTAACTTTTTAGGCTTCCTTGCACATGAAGTCTTCCAACTCTAAACTGTCCAACTTGTCAGTTACCTACAACACAAATAATACACTCTCGCTGATTTTGTGCTTCCTGTAAATACAGCGTGGCATACTTACCTAATAGTGAGAGCAGCATGAAGGTGGCAGAGCTATTCCTTGCAGAATATAAGTCCATATTATGTTACTGTGTAGCTCTGAGTCCATTTGGCTGAGGTGGTAGGTGTCAACACACTGGACTACAATCTGGTAGTGCTGTCTTGTTTCTGGCTGCCTTCTAAGGCATGGTGGAAAGCACTGTCAGCTTTCGGTTGTCAAGGGTAGAAACATCATTCTTGCAAGCTCAGAACTGACACCTGTTGCACAAACATGTCTGTATTTCACTGAAGTATTCAGGGAACGTAAGTACCTTGTTTGTTCAATGTAACAAGATTTTCTTGAGCCCTGTGTTTTTTCTACTTGTCATCTTTTATGACTGATAATCAAAAACCTAGTTACTTAAAGATTTCTTTTTGTTAACTGGCTTTTGTATGTGTTGAGCTCCTTGGTTTACTAGAATTATTTCCCATGTCTTGATCACTTGAAAGGTTCTATTTTGGTGTGCTATTAGTTCATTTTCATCCTTTTGCTTTTCAGTAGTCAGTCTAAAAAACATGGGATTTATTGCCTATTTTAGTTTCTTAATTTACTTGCATTACTCATGCAGAATTGAAAGCATTATCTTTTAATTTTAAGCCAGCAGCAAGGCTAACATGAAGGTGTATATGCACTTTCCATGAAATGAAAATTGCAGAACTGTGCAGGCACAAGATGCTGAATCTGTTTACTGAATGGGAGAAGGATACTGTGGCTTCAAAATACACCTAATGCATTTGCCCTAAGGAAAATGTTTTCTTTCTTGAAACTACTATGACACACTTTTGATTTGTTAAGTATCTGATAGACTATTAATGTCTACAGTTACAGGTTTTGATGTCAGACTAATGGATAAAAGAATGTGCTGCAAGCTGTTGGACATCCTGGCTGAGCAATG
>NW_010515296.1:99785-109705 GCF_000687285.1 Phaethon lepturus | reverse complement strand
GGGAAAGAAATATTCAATTACAGTGGAAGAAGAGATTCTCTTAGTCTAAAAGTTACTGCGGAGTGCTGGAAAATTGGCAGGACAGGATGTTCTTTAGGATCAATTTGAGTCAACTTGCTAGTATAGTAATCTTCTATGAACTAGGTAGAGTTGTAAGTGGTGTTTAAACCGAAGTTAATAGTGGCTGTTCTTTTCTGTGAACATAACATAACCATCCTTGCGCATGGCATGGAGCATTATATTACTGCTAAGTTAGGGACTAAGAGTCTTAGTCCCTGAAAAAATGGAGTTCTGTTCAATTACTGCAAAAGGTAATGTACTTTGGCAAAATTTTGCTTGAAATAAAGAGTATGGGCTTCTTCCAGTGCAGAACGTAGTCTGAAAATCACTTGATGCTTCAGAAACCACTAGTGAGCTGAAGCTGTGAAACAGTGGAATAAAAATTGTGTGTATTTTTTTAAATAAAGCTCTCTTAAACCTTGGTTGCAGTGAAGGCGTAAATCTGCTTGCAATGTGCAGTTTCTTAAGCACCCTGTATAGTCTCTGTTACTTTAAGTTGAACATATTTTGGCAGCTGTTTGCACTTGTTTGTAATCTGCATGGCCTTGAGAATATACGTGCAGCATGCTTAGTGTGAGGACCTGCTTAAACATTTTGTGTTAGAATAGTGAAAACAGAAATTCTTATTCTTGTAGCAAGTACAGTGACTACCATTTTAAGTCAGAGTGCGAAAAGTTTGCTGTTACACCTGGAAGTTGTTCACATGAAGTATCAACTTTCCACACTATGACTTCATTTCAGGGCTGCTGCTTGGTGGGGAGTGAGAGTCACTCCAAAGTAATTTAAATATACTTCTTGGTAACCTAAGGATTAAATTACAGCAAAATGGATTATAATGGTACCCAGCCTCTCAAGCTGATGTGTGTTGCTATATCCTCTAAATTTGCAGAGTCATTAACATCTTGTCCTCCTTGGCCTGAGTTTTGTGCAGCTGGTCCTTGGGCAAGGGATAGGCTACTAGTTCCTGTGTATTTAAAAAAAAAAAAAAAAGGTGAGGAGGGAATTGTCAGATGTAGAGGTAGATGACTCTTATCACCAGCAGAACTGTTACCATGTTGTCTGTTCTTTTACTCGGTCACTGAGTGTGATATGGCAAGTCCCTGATGCTGCTGGAATGCCTGTAAGAGATACACTGCGTGTTCAAATAATCTGAAGCTTATTTGACATGTTTGTTAGAGGAATTACTGTCATCTAACATTATTTCTTGCAGGATAGTGATCATGTAGTAGATGAGTGTCTCTATATCGGTTTACCTCTGCATGATCACCTTGATGGGACTTGGTCAGATTGTTTGAGATAGGGAAACAGAGCAAATAGCTACCTGAATGCAGCTTCCTTCTTCATTTTGAAAGTATGTTGTTCCTTGAGACCATGGACATACTCAAGGAGAACACATGTATGAGTAATGAATAGAAAGTTAATCCATTTGAATTATAAACTTGAATATTTCTCCTGGAATATGTGCTTTAATACAGGAAATGTAGTATTTGCCTTACTTTCATAAAATATTTTGAGTCAATGGCTTAAAAGGCACTTAGGCTTTTGCAGAAGTCTGTCAGCAACAACACCTTGAGTTTTGAGCAAGGTTCATAAATAGCTAATGAAACTTACTCTTCCTGCTCCTGTCAAAACACAACTTGTTTTCAGAGTTTGATGTTTTTTTTCTTTTCTCTTTACTTTCCCTTTCAAAAATAACTGTAGGATATTTGGAGAACTAAAATATTTTTCCTCCTCTAGGTGTGGACTTCAAGGTGAAAACTATTTCAGTTGATGGAAACAAAGCTAAACTGGCAATATGGGTAAGTCTCTCCTAAGTTCTTACTATATTGCTTTGCTTTAGGAATAGCGATGGCTTGTATAATATACAGTTTGTATAGAATCCTTTTCTATTTAATATGAAGGCAATTTGGAGGAGTGGGAGGTTAATACTGAACCATTCAGAAGATTCAGTGAACTGTGGGACACCTGGCTAATGGGGCAGTTCTGTTGGCTATGAGCTGCTTCTGCAGCACTGATTTCATGTCTGGTTGGGATGGGAGTAGAGAAAAGGAGGAATAAAATGATACTGAATCAATTGGACTTTAAAACAGTGAATGTGGCCGGTCCTAGATTTTTTTTTATTCTAAATGAGTAGTTCATTGTTTAACTTTTAAAGAATTAGCCCTCACTAATCTGAGACAGGTTTTAAAAGGGTGCTTTCCTTAACCTAAATGTTTTAGGCAAAATTTAGTAGTGTATTAATAGGTTAAGAATTATTATTGCATGCTTAATTTATGCTCAAATCTTACCTCTCAAAACAGTTTTTAGCCTAAAAACTTCATAGTCCTCATACAAAGACTTCTATAGGCTCGAGGTCAGTGTTGTTTGTTCATTTGGAGCAGATGTAGCTGAAAGAGGGAGAGGCAGCGTTTGTAATCTTAGCCTTAGTGTTCAACATCTACGATAGTTAAAAGTAGAACTTCTAAATTAATGGCAAATTAAGATTAAAAAAAGTACTTCCAAGCTTTTTATTAGATCATTCTTCATTCTTCAAACCAGCCTCCATACTTCTGTGACTTGAAGAACATTTTGAATATTCAGACCCAATTGTGACTTCTTGTAGCAAGCAAGAATAAGACCTTGTTTCTCATATAAGCAAGATGCCTGACTTTTACTTCCTTGGGAAGTAGCAGTGGCACGTAAAATATATATTGCAATACTTGAGTTGCTTTGAGGGTGTTTCATATATCTACTAACAAACAGGACCTATGTGTTAGTGTGACAATAATAATCATCACTAAAATTGGTTTGACAAGGAAAATAACTGCAAAAACTTGACAAATAGGCATATAGGAGGAAGACCAAGACTGATAGCAGAATGATGACTGGCCACGGGATGGAAAATATTACATAGGATTAATTTAGGGTTTATCTTCCTTCATATTGGTGAATATGAAGAAATAATTCTGAGGTGAACTGGAAAAGAAGAGCTTGTAAAGGTGTATCATGACACACAACCAGTTTGAGATGTGTGGGATTGACTGAGTGACTTTGTAGAATGTTGGCAGTCCGGTTCAGTTATTCGGGTTCTTTGGCAGGGAACCATTTTGAATCCAGTGTTTCACATGTTGCTTCTAACCGGGGGTAACTTGGATGAAGTTATTTAAATGTAATATGCATAAAGTCTGCAATGAGTGTGCACTATAACTTAATGTCTGATAAGAAAACAGCATTCTAATGTTTGGTTTTTTGCAGAGCTGTTGACACTTTAGAGAATGTAAATTCAACTTTACTTAAAAACAGGGGAACCTCTGACTTATTTCTGCTTCTGCTCTGTCATAGCATATTAAGTGTGTTTACCCTGGCACGGAAGCAAATTTAATTGGACCAAGGTGATTGAAGTGAGGGAACTGGTTTTCTTGCCATGGATTTTGATGCTTGTTACAAAATCTTAGTACTGCAGCTATGCTTCTTTCTTGTTGGTTGCTGCTGTACTAGCTGCAGAACAAATGCTTCTGCAGAAATGGCTATTCATTGCTATATAGTCCAGTCATTTACTACACCTAACAGTTTAAAGGTATTTCCCAGGACAGACTACATAAAAATCTCAAAGTTGATGTGCAGTAAAAGAGCAGGGGAGGGTATAAACTCAGTTAATCTGGTAGTTGAATATACTTTGAATCTTATTTTGTATGTTCATTCGAAGCAGAATACCTAAGAGCTAAACTAGATTCTGCTCAAATTCTAAATAACGGAAGTTTCTGAACGGCTTTTTAGGATACTGCAGGTCAGGAGCGGTTCAGAACGTTAACACCCAGTTACTATAGAGGTGCACAAGGTGTTATCCTAGGTAAGTATAGCTTTGCATGCTATTTTTCATAGGTTTGTGGTTTTCTCATGCATTGGAGTTATATGAACTCATATAACCTTTCTATAATATCTAATTGATATTAAAAATCATTGTATCTATGTTGAACAACTCATATTAAAGGATCTTGAATTTAATATCTGACCTCTTTCTCATGTAGTCAGTCTCACTGGCCTGAGAACGACTCATTTTTGCATGAGATTAAAAGCTGCTGCTCTTTAAAGGGATAGCTTGGAGCTGTGCCTGTGCTGCCAGGAAATTTGCCGTTTATCTATGATTTTTTGGTTGCCTGTGCTCACTAAGACCAGAGTCAAAAAAGATTTTTCTCTTCCCAGTGTGTTCTTTCTGTATCAATATGTATACAGCTTTCTCTTTCTTCCCCCTATTCCTTTTTCCTAATGAAATTAATGTAAACACTGTGCAGCCTGGCTGGGATTTTTTTGCTATTTGTGTCTCCATACCGATGGGATGTTACACAGTCAGAATCACTTAGAAAAGACTAGCTGGGAGCATAAAAAGCAACAGTCTGTGTGGGAGAAACCCAGGCCAAAAACCATAACTGCAACTTCACAGCGAAGTCTCTCATGCTTTTCTTTCATATATGGAAACCTGCTACTAGGCATTGAGCTCTGAAGTTCTGCTTCTGCACTGCTAGAAGTGAGGAGCTAACTAAAGTAAGGGCAGGGGAGTAAGTTTAATTTTTTTAAAGTTGCCTTTGATTTGAGAGATTCTTGGTAAATTGTTGTGTCCATTCAAATTGTTTAATTTGGAATAACCTCTGTCATGAGACTTCCTGGTAGGTTTTGTTTTGTATGTACTGTTTCCCAAGGCTGTGTTGCGTTATCTTCCTGGTATAGGAAGATGCTGTCAAGGCATGCCTTGTCAAGTCACTTAGTTGCTGGCACTAAACCTGCCACTGACGAAAGCCGTAAAATAAGCACTGCTTGGGAGCTAGAAAGTTCTGTTGCTGAAATTTGCTCTCTAATTTTATTTAATAATCTTCACCTTACTATTTCTTTGTTAAATGACTTCCTAAGAATAGGAAGTTGTTCATGCAAGCCAAGCTAGAGATTTGTTTATGCCTGTCTGCACATGGCGTATAAAAATGAAGGAAAAAACACCTTAATAGCTTGAAATAGTAGCTATTAGGTAGTCGCTGGGTAGTGGATTTTAGGTTTAACAAGGTCTACTTTTTGTCTGCCCTTTCTGCTCCTAGCATGGCTTATTACTTATATTGAACACAAATGCTGAATAGTTTGAAACACTAAAATGCTGAAAATTCAGTAGTTGACTGGTATTTGTGAGGATTTACTGATCAGTTTACTTTTTCAAGCTAAATCAGTAGCATAGCAGTGTTATACAAGTCTTAATTATCACTAATTAACTCAGTGCAGAAGATCATGCCATCTCCTTTGCATATCTTTTGTGTAGCAATGTTAGTAAGTATCCTATGTCAGGGGTCTGCAACTATAGAATTTTTTGGAGAATGATAGTCTCTAGCCTGTAAGCTAGGATGTCTCAACATAAATTAGTCTGAGAACCGTAGGTGACTGAATCTTAACAGTTGCTCTGCATTAGTGTCATCAGTGATTTGAGCTAGTAGATATTCAACTTTTTTCCAATTGCTGTCTGCAGTAGTAAGTAAATTGGAATCCTTGGGACTCCTTCAGTTTTCTAATTCAAAAAGCCATAATTTTTGCTCCTTTTATAACGTAAGCTGTATTTCTTGGAAAAATACTGTGGAAATAATATTGCTATTGTCTTTCAGTTTATGATGTCACGAGAAGAGATACTTTTGTCAAGCTAGATAACTGGTTAAATGAACTGGAAACATACTGCACGCGGAATGACATAGTGAAAATGCTAGTTGGAAACAAGATTGATAAGGTAAACTGAATTCAACTGCAGTGAGCAAGCTGTTGGTATATTTTGTTAATAATGCATATTAATTCTATGTCTTATTATAGGAAAACCGTGAAGTTGACAGAAATGAAGGTCTCAAATTTGCAAGAAAACATTCCATGTTGTTCATAGGTATGTCATAGATATTTGCAGAAATCTTACTTGATTTTGTTACATAATGAAAAGTACTGCTTCTGTAGGACTGATAGTCTTTATATGTACAATCCAATTAACGATACTTCTCAGCTGCAGTAGATACAAAGGTAATAGGTACTCACATCTTTTTTAAAATTGTCCCTAAATATGTCCAGATATCTATTCCAACTGTGGATGAGTATACTGAAATGCATAAGGATTAAGGGTGGCATACAGGCTCTACTGTAGTCTGACAAAACCTGTTCTAGGTTTGGGATTTTGTCTGATTTCTTTTCCCAGCCTACTTGTTAAATTAGTAACAGAAGCAAAACGAAAGAGGGAAAACTGGTACTAGTGGCCAGCTTTCAGTATAGCAAAAGACCTGGTACTTGACAGAAATCTGTATTAGAACTGGGATGTAAAAATAGGGAGGAATATAATTAACTTACAAATGGTGGGTGCGATTGAATAATGACAATCATGACTGGAGCAAATATGTTGGTCTCATTGGGAAAGCCTTGGAATGATGAAGTGAGTGGTGATGTGATTCTTATGCCTAAGTTTATTACATGTTTCATTTAAGGATCAGCAGGGATTGTTTTGTAGGATGACTCCCAGAGCAAAGCAGTTCATTGACATGTCCTGTACTTAGATTTATGTTCCCATCTCCAACTAATTACATATCTTTGTCTAATACCTTGCTGTGTTGCTTTTTGGCTACAATGTCAGATATGGAAGTAGAATTTCAAAGTTAAGGCACAAGCTGTTAAGTGCATGGAAGATGAAAAGAAACATGAAAATTGAACTACAACTAAATATATATATCTGCATGCTACATATGCTAACTACCTGCATGGCTGTGTAGAAGAACAGGGCAAGCCCTAGTGGGACTGAACAGTTTCAGATGGTATCTGTTGCTCTCATAATAGACCCTGTAAGCAAATTTCTTGGGCTTAGCTAAAGTAAGGCTCCTGAGTGAAATTACCTGGAATTCTGCAAACTGCAGAAGAAATGAGATCCTGTATTGCTTTTTATCAGGTAAGTTGTATCATGGAGGCTGACCCAGAATCCTACAGTATGGATCCTTATTTCTTAAGCTATGATGGTACTGCCGTTCTGACTAATGTACAGAACTGAAATACAGAACAGCAATCAGGTTTATCAGACTTCTTAAGTTAGTAGAACACTTGTTTCTTCTTACTGAAGTGCTTCCCACAGAAAAATAAAGCTAAGCTATAGCTGTCTCCATATAGTCTAGTGACATTCAACTTGGAAGCTTTTCCATTAAGTCTTTTGAGGTGCTGCCTTATGTGGTGACAGAAATCTGCATACCTATTAATTTTGGCACTGCTATGTTGTTATAGAATATATTGTAGCAGTTGTAAGTCTAGGTTGTAGGTTGAGACTTAAAGAAATACTAAACAAGTTACTGGAAGTTATGCTAACCCTTGACTTCTTCTGTCACTTCTCCAGAGGCAAGTGCAAAAACATGTGATGGTGTACAGTGTGCCTTTGAAGAACTTGTTGAAAAAATCATTCAGACTCCTGGACTGTGGGAGAGTGAGAGCCAAAACAGAGTTGTAAAGTTATCAAACAAGGAAGAAGGATATGGAGGAGGAGGAGCATGTGGTGGATATTGTTCTATGTTATAAACTTTGGGAATCTTATTCTTTGCATATTTAAATAGATAGTGACATCTTTCTGTACATAAATTCATTAAATGCTATTTTTAGGGACCTTGCAGTTTGCACATATTTGTTTTGTATCATGGCAGTGAACACTTGTAGGAAAAATGTTCTGCAGCTTTCCCAGTTTGAAAATGTTATGATAAGCATGCCCAATTTGCAATCTTCAGGTTTTTATAGGTAGCATAAATAACGTGCAAGAACAAATGCACTAAAAATTTTACGACTGTATGTGTTCATCATGTAACTATTCTAAACAAATCCATCTAACAAACACATTACTGCATTGTCTGCTCTTTGTCTTATTTTTAAATACTCTTGAAATTATAGAACTATATAGTGTGCACAGATCTTGAAAACAGTGTGAGCTGTAGATGTTACGTTTCATGTCTTCTAGGAAATGCTTTTTTTATGGTATTAAAACAGCAAGATTATACAGTTCTTAGACAAACCTGCTAAATTTTTTTCTTTCAGCAGAGTTGTCTAAAATGCAAATTGGCACAGGCCATAGTTTGTATCAGCACCTTCTTGAAAAGATGCTTTGAGAGCTTCCTTTGCAAAGCTGGGGAATGCCCTTTTTTCTTTTTACTCATCACTTCAGTTGATGGTTTAACTGGAGTTTTAATCCTGTGATATATTTATACTAAATTTGTGGTACTCTTGCACTCCAGGTTTTTATGATGTGGTCTACTCTAGACTTGCTGGAGAAAGTCTTCATTTTTGACAAAGGGTCTGAATGACGTCTTTGTTCTTTTGTTGTGGATCAGTTTGCCAGACTTCAGTATGGATGCCCAATTTTCCTAAATGTTTGTAATATAACTTTATCTCAAACTGTAGCTCACTGTGGCTGTGAAGATCTCTATCACATGTCTGCTTTGTGTGGCTACTTGTTCAGAAATAAAACTTCCTGTCACAGACACTAAATGAGAAGTTATAGGGCTTCTAGATCTTTGTATGACAAAATACTATTGCAATGAGTATTCACTTGAATTTACTGTATCAAAGCCAATGGTTTGTTTCAGAAGACTTGTATAGACTAATAAATTTTTTTTCCACAGTATTCAACTTTTCTAACCTCTTCCTATTGTAGAGTTGTATATTTTCTAGCACATACAGTTTAAACAAGGTCACTTCTTATAGACAAATTATTTCTGATTTCTGAAGGACAAGACAAGGATGCTGTTGTGGGTGGTGTGTTTTTTTTTTTTACAATAATCACTATAGTGCAATTGGTAACTGAACTATTGGGCAACTTCTTGTAAATACAGTGAATGACAGTACCTTTTAGTACTGCAAGGTTTTGTGTAAATGTCAGCATACATGATACGTGTTTTGCAGCAGGTCTTGGCTGCTTCTGTTAAAATACACTTTATTCTTCACATGGAAACTTTGTTTTCTATTCTGTTTTACACATGCTAGAAAACAATACCAAAATTTGAAGACTTAATCATGCTAGCTGTTTTTACAAAATATTGTGTCTATAGTATTGTTAATGTAGTAAGATAATTTAAATATGTAAATGTGATATTAAATATACATGCGTAGTGTATTAATATATTAGATTTGTATTTCAGTTTCATGCAGAATATGTGGGCTGAGCAAGTCTTGTTTGTTAGCATTGAAGTCAAAGGATTTCTGTTTTTTTGTAGGCTAGCAGTAGAGGAAACTTGTAGAAGCATTAAAACTCTGAATAACTTAATTATTTTAGTATTATTTCAGTAGTTTTGGGCAAGTATCGTAATGCTGGCAGATGCCTGTAATTTATTTTCATACCAATTTTTCCCTTAGTCTGGCTGTATCCCTGTGTTGAGAAGAACTTAATTGTCAGTTTCTCACAAAAAGTCCTTTTATCACAGGACCTGGATTCATCTTTCTTTCTGCCCTTGCCAGATCTGACAGCTCTTGTCAAAGGGAGGAGCTGCAGGGCGCTCTGAATAGTGAGTATTGTTCTGCAAAAGAATCAAGTCATTTGGTCCCTTCCCTGCAAAATTTTTCGAGGGAGTATTCTGAAACAGCATATTTAGTGAGACTGAGAGCAGTTAGCTTTTTTAAAAAAAGCAGTTGTTTCCTAATTGACTTGGCAGCTAGCTTTTCTGTCTTCATCTTTTAAACATCCTTGTGGAATGGCTCTTCCTCAAGACTCACTTCTCCTCATTGCTCTGTCAAGAAGCTGTGTACTGCAGGGGTGGGTTCCTGTGCTCGCAGTATTTGTTAAATTCAGCATCAATTACTCTTAATCTGCTATATTTTCTAATTTTTTTAATCTGTCCTCTCTCCACCCACCCCCCCCC